>NW_009232384.1:0-51466 GCF_000690835.1 Fulmarus glacialis
TGCCAGCTGGGGTTAAACCACGACAAGAAGTGACAGAACTTTTTAGGTTAATGAAAGTGAAGAAAAATGTAAATCTTTTGGGATAGGAGAGTCTTGTGTAGGAGATAGTTTATTAGCTCTGTTGAAATAATCACTGTCCGTATAGCATTTCCTAGTTTCGGTTTGTAATTTTTGCATGACTGCTAGAAATTTGCTTTGACAACAATAAGGAGAAATGTAGTCAGAGTAACAAGAAAACAAAAACTCAATTTTTGGAAGAAAATCTTCCTGACTGGTGACTTTGATGAGCTCTAGAACTTCCTGAAAAGTAGTATATCCCTGTCTCTTGGGACCTTAGTAAGAGAATGGGAAAGATGTAAGCAAATGCATAATAACAAGCACTTTTAGATTGACAAAGAGCAGAAGTAGATTTGCTGAAGTTTATCCATTTTAAACTGCAACAATAATCAAAGCCTTTAAATTTTTAAAAACACTATATCTATATTCTAGATAGTGCATCTATAATTCAGAAGACACTAGAAAAACTGAGCAAAAGAAATAAGCAAAAGGGCCTACTGTGTAGAGGCACTCCTTCTTCTCTTTCTTCTTCTGAGAACTGTGCCCCAGAGGAAGCAACGGAATGAATATCGCTTAAGTTTGTTCTGGAATATAAACATCTTCACCAGGACTGGCATGCACTTGCCTTGCTTTGCCTACGCACAGGATGACAAACTTCAGCAATTTTTAACATCCACTTAAACATTTGCAGCATGACTGCAACCAGCGAGACATGACGCAGCATCTCGGAAGCTCACTCCTAGGAAGTGTGGGGCCATTGCTGCTGCCACCAGGCCTGGGATGGGCACCCACAGGGTGATGCCAGGGTGTTTGGTCATCCATACTGGTACTCTCCTGTTTGCCTGGGGAAGAAATCTACCTCCCCAACCTGTCCTCCTGTCTGCAGAGACATGTTCGACTCCTGTCAGTTGTTCACAATAGTGGGTTTGATTTATTTTCCTGCTCTGGCTGTGGTGATCAAGTATGGGGCTGCTTGACAGGTACCCCTGGACAGCACTGGTTGTGTAATTTACACACCTTATTACCCCTTTTTTTGTTCCTTCCCTTCTCCACTCTTGCACCTACAGTTCTCTGCCCCAATCTTCTCCCAGGTAAACAACGAATCCCTAACTACTTTCTCCCCATTTGTGCCAGTTTTAGGACATTCATACCCATATTTGGTATTTCTGTTACCATTGCTTAGGTAATCTCAACCTTATACGGTATTACTGATCTGGTCACCCAGGCACTGTTGATCTTGCAAAACTTGACTACCCCAGAGGTCCCCAGTGCTCCTCTCTAGTTATCTGTGAAGTCTGATCATTTCACACATAACTTCTCCTTATCACCTGTGAAATTCAGACCTCTCACAGCGCTCTCTGTAACTTTTGATAGCATCTCACACTACTATCTGTCACATCCAAGGACTTCTCAGGTCAAGTTCATCCAGTGGGTTTTCATGCCCTGTCCAGCTTAGCCTCACGGGTCCTCAGTCCAGGTAGCCCTGGCACCTGCCTATAGCCCACTCGGTCTGTGCTCTTTCTGTCTTTCTCTTATTTTACTCTGCTTGGCATATTTTACTCTTTCGGAGGTTTGTTTTCTTCCCTACTTTCAGCTCCTTCCACTCTGAAAAAAAATTGTTCCATAAATAACTATAAATAAAATTTTAAAAGAGCAATGTGTTGTGGTCTTAACCTATACCTGGCTATAACCACTGAAAGAAACAGTGAGTCAGAGTCTGGAGTGCCATGCATGAGCTCTGATGTCATGTGTGATTTCATATTACAGTACTATTAAGGAAATCGGGTCACAGCTTAAATTTCCTTGGCTTGGTGAAGAAATCTATGACCCCCTGAACTATTCTGACTCATCCAGCTAGAAGGGTCCCAGCTCTGAAAGATGAAACATAAAACCAGATCCCTGATCTGTGTGAGTACAGAAGGATTGAGGGTTTGGGATCTTTGGATGAATAAAATTGCTGATATGAATATACCTTAGATCAATGTGTTTAATATGTTACCGGTGTCCTTATTATCTTACAGGTGTGTTTCAGAATTGTTTTCTCGAGGACTCATGATAGATTAGTCTACTCCCAAATTCCCAAAAAAGCCTGCAGCTCCTTAGGTCTCCCCAAATAAAAGTTTCTAGCACTCTTAAAACCTGAGCCCAGTGCTTGAGTTCTTGCCCCTGAAAAACTGCATCTGCACTCAGTCATAAGTTATTGTTTCATAGAGCACCACATACGTTAAAAAGTAGCCCAGTTGTCAGAAGAATTTCTAAGCCTTTCTATGCTCATAAGAAAATCATAGACAGAGATTCAAGTGCTTGCACATATCGCTCCTTTCCCCCTCCCTAGAGAAAAGTAATGTCACAGTCGATAAGAGTTAATGCTTGCAAAATTGCACTATTTCATATAATTTCTACCAGTGTTGCCAAATGTATTTTAAATTTTAAAGGTTCTTTTGTAAAATAACACCCATCCACCCACCCCTTGCTTTCTCCTATTTAAAAAAAAAAAAAAAAATTAACTAGTATATGTACGTGTGTGTGTGCATGCCCTTTTCTATTCAACAACAAAAACCTGCCATCAAGGCAATGTATCCATTCACCGAGGAGACATAAGATGGACTGTACTCTTAATACTAAGATATCATTTGCCAGTTGGGTGTGTTTAAAACACACTATGAGTTGGAACTTTTTTTTGGCCTCAACTGCAAAAAAACTTTCTACAATAGAGCTGACTTCCAATTTATACAGTACTGTCATGTTATCCTTATGGTAAAATCCCAGTGCACTAGAAGTGACCGGTGTTCCGTTTCTGCTTTTCATCCCCCCATTTTCTCTAATTCTTATCATTGCTGATTGTTGCTGTTCAATATTTTCTGTACTTTCAATGTGATAAGGATCTCTGCCTTTCTTTGCTATTGCCACATCTGGTCTTCTCACATATATTTCAATTCCATTAACAGTAATGTTTGAAAAATTTGGTCATGCTTTTTCGTTTCTTATTTTCTACATCTTTGTATCTTATGAAGATAACGTTCCTTTCTTACTTGCTGCACATTACTGCCAACTTTCTAATGTAGTAATTTATGCTCATCTCCAGACAGTTAAATGCATCAACTGAAACGTGATTTACAGTTAATGAGGCCACGTCACACATTTTATTGCCTGAATTCACATTTTCCCTATCATCTGTCTTCTGTCTTTGCGTTAACATATCTTATGCAAATGGCCTATTTTGAGCAGCCATAGTTAAAACTTCAGGCTGTTCTGTCCTTCCTCCTCTGTCAGGTCACTTGTAATTTTCCATTTTATTCAATGAGATTTTGTAAAAGATACTCCACATGGATTTTTTTCATCTCTTTCTCCCTGGATATCTCTTCCTGTTGTCTAAACACTTATTGTCAGAAGTAGTGTATTCCTCAGACAGTTTTGGTTTTGATCCAGTAAGTCCATCTCTCATAGTTTCCTGTCATTACTCATTGTATTCCCCGACATCCTTCACTGATCTCATCTTTTCTTCTGTACACTTCATGCCAACATAAAGTCACTTCAGGTCAGAGTTCATACAGTGCTAACTTCCTCCTGCTGGTCCTGTCAGATTCCCTTAAATCCACTTTTCATCAAGTCACTAATGCCAGGCATATGATCTAATTGGGTGGTATGTTGCAGCTTCTTAAGTAAGCCTAAGCATTACTCAATTTCCCTTAAATATGCTGTTTATTTTCTTTGTTTCCTTACAATAATTCTCTTCTCTTGAACTCCTATATAAAGCTGTCTACATCTTCACTGTTGGACAGCCTATGCCTCTTTCCTGTGGCATTTGTGCAATTCCTTTCAGTATCACAAGACACTGTTAAATCTAAATACTAACTCTCAAATCTTGGAAGATTTTCACTGAGGAATTAATGTCAAGGAAAACCTATATCCTTATAAAACATATGGAAATCTTTCTTCTCTTTTAGTTTTCCAGTAGCATTTCCTACACATTTCAGTATTTGCAACTTAAAAAAAAAACAACAAACAAGGAGATAAGCAAGAACAAACTAGGCCTTACCTAAACTCTTTTCTTCCTGTTGTATCAATCCACTCTTTTCTCCATGCAGCCTATTTTAAATTCTAATAATAGATACCCTTAAAAGATTCAAACATATTATTGCAAATTTCTGTCAGTGTGATACTGTTGTGTACTGCAGTGTAATTTACCCAACTAAACTGCAGGCTTTTCCTCATTTGTTTGGCAAAGCTTTCCTCACCATATCATCTTTGTCTGCTGTCTGATGGTTCTTTACAACCTGAAACTTTGGCATCCTTCTTGTTCTCGAGGAATCCTATAATTACTTTCAACATGCTTGACTTTTTTTTTACTATTAATACAGTTAATGCAGTTCAGTTACACCCAAATCTTGGGAAAACAGAAGATAGACTTTAAATTTTAGCTGGAACATTTTACTTTTCAACAATATTTTTCATTAACAAAATCTTTCTTGACACCATTCAGTTAAATGCATCTTTTCCTCATTGTTTGCATACATTTTCTGAGCAGAATATTTATGTTTGCAAAACCCTTAACCAGTGATTTTAGAATCCCTTCATTTCTAGTTGCTTTCCAATTAGGTAATTCTCTCTGAACATCCTCATCCGTGATCTGCACTTTATTTTGATTAACCACATAATGTTATTCACACTTTGTTTTTAATATCCACTTCTCAAAGAAGTCTTTGTTTCCCTTCAATCAAGAAATCAAGCATACTTTTTCTTCAGTAGTTGTTGTATTCTTCTTATCTTTGTTTCAATCATCTGCCTAATTTCCTCATTTAACTTACAAACAACTTTTTTGGTGGAATTGTCAATATTAAAGTTAGTAGCAATCTGGAAAGTTGTCCCACATTTAAGCTGCAATAAATGTAATATTACTGACTTTAAGAATGCCCTTCTTCAGAATAAACTCCATTCTTTAAATTTTATTTTGAGAAGAAAGGTCTGTGGTAAGAAAACCATATATCAGTTTTTAACTGGGAATGATAAGGACTCCTCAAATTTGTTACCAAGTAATGATTTACTCAAGTTTATATGGAAAATGCCTTCTGTTATTGTTTGTGAACACAGTAAATATACATCAAAGGTGATCTTTTCTATTGGTGCTGTTTAAAAGAAGACACACACACACAAAATCCAAGGATTTCTTTCTTTAAGTAAAGGTATATGAGAGCCTTTCAGGCTCTGAGCGTTGGAAACATTTGCTCCTCTGCTAGCTTCACAACTGCCAAAGGAAAGGATGGGTCACCACCCTACTGTGTTTGTACACAAAAAGCCTACATGACCTGCTAGCATGCCTGACTGCCTTTGCTTACTGAAGAAAGTAGACTGGCAGGAAACCCTAGATAAAATTACCATCTGCTGGGCCTTTGCGTTTTCTCAACAAGGGTCCTGCCCTCCATGGCCAAGTCTCTACAGAGAAATCAGCATTGGGCAACGCCATGCTTTGGCTTTCCATGTCAGTGTCACAAAATGAGACCACTGACAACAAGGAGTTGAACTGGGATTTTGGCAACTACGTAGGAATGCATGATGCTTGGCACCGAAGGATGTGATGAGGAGCACATAATTCAACACAAAGACTCTTAGTAATGTGATAACTGGCCCAGAATTTGCTGACTGCTTGTTAATTATTGAACAATCCCAAACTGTCTGACCAAAAACCTACCCTATGTCTCCTCAGCTGCTTGTCCCAGATGACTAATAGCAACTGTTTTTGAAAGGTGTCCAGGAATGTCTTTGTAGTGCCTTTACTTTTCCACTGCTCTAGCCAAGCGTCTATGTACCAAGAACCCTGAAACTCCAAGCCAAAACCTTTCCCTCCTGGTACTTCTTCCATAAACAAGTTCTCTGTTAGATTTCAAATACAGCTGACACTGAAATGTGCCAAAAAAGAAGCTTGAACAGAAGGATTCTTTGATTAGACTTTCTCTTAACATCTTAAAAAATTCATTGTTACCATTAGTGCAAGTAACATAGGGAGAAAGGGAAAAATTCAAAACATTAACTCCCTTGGCAAGCAACAAGAGGTAATAATCTCTATATTCAACTGTGAATAACAAAAAAAGAGGTGGTTTGTACACAAAGTGTCTGGTCCTGTGTCTCTCTAAGTTTCCAGAGGAATTTGGGGAACAGAGACTAGATATTACCTTCTGACTTGAATTTTTAGAGGTGAATTTTTTAGGTGACACCTCTAAAAATTTCTTTTTCAAATGCTTTTCTGTAGAAACTTGTACTTACTTTTGATAAATAAGAAAAAGATGGTTAGTTTTACAAAATCAGCTACAACTGAAAGAGAAGCCACAGCAAAGGTTCATTTTCTGAAAAGGTATCTGTCATTTCTGTCATACTTTGCAAATGCTAATGTTGTGAGGTTTATAAAAGGAGAGCAGGATTATTCCTGATCCGCTACTGCCTGAAGAACTTGTCAAATGAGATCCATGATTAGTTTAATCAGAGTTTTATTCCTTAAATGTTGTTCCAGCATTGGTTTTATTAATATTCTGAGGTTTAGCAATACCATGTGCTAACCCTCCCAAAACAACTCAGAAACTCTTTTCTCTTTAAGAAAAACTTTCCTTTCTTCCCTCTGTGATATGATCACATCTACTACTTAAGCCAAAGGAAAAAGAAATACTTAAAATCTTCTTCTTTGACATATTAGAAACTTGTCCCTTTTCTGTCCCTAAAGTCCTAGGAAGGTGTCCATAGAAGTGACTAAAAAGCACTGCAATAGTCTTTCTTGCTATGTCCTACACACTTATGTGTCTATCAGGCTGGTAAAGCAATTTCATTTGCCTTTCCTGTCTCCCTCTGTGGAAATGTTGCCATTTTCCCTTTAACTCTGTACTCTTTGCTTGGGAATTTGACCTGTAAGTAGCTTAGACTTTTAACAAGCACTTTTATGCCACTGTATATCCTCTTAGTCTCTCCAGATGGCTTAGTTAAAATCTTGACACTTTCAGGTGGAACATTGGAATATGTGGAAACTAGCAATTTTGTCTATTTTATACATAGCAACATGCCATAATGTTCTCATAATCCCTCTCTTCAGTTCGGCTACTTGCCATTTAAACATGTATTATTGTTCTGTGTGCTAAAATATGTGTGCTAATCTATCCTTTGCCTCCTTGGTCTTCATATTCATACTAAATCAGAAACAGTGAGAGTCAGCAGCAACCAAAAATTATGCTCCTCTCCATGTCTCACTCCAATCTCTTCTCTTAAATCTTCTACCTGGTGCCACATCAGAAAGCATTTCTTCAACTCAGTTCCTAGGGAGGAATCCAGAACTGTGAGTTAGATGGGAAGGTGCCTCCTACAGTTTAGAGAAAAATTAGAGACATCAGGATGGGACTGAAAATGACCAATGGAGTGATTCATCTAGTGCAAGTCAATGGGAAATACTGAGGATGGGGAGTTCTCTGATTTGTTTTCCTAGACATTTTCAGGGCAGTGGCTTTAGATAGGGACTTACAATCACAGCCTTGGATACCTTCCTGGTAACAGGCCCAAATAATGGTTCTTCCCATGAACTGAGCAGTGTTCATTCTTTTTCTTTACAGGAGGAGGATGGTGCCATCACCCATTTTCTGTAGTAAAGTGTAATTACTATGGACATTCTGAAAAACAGAAGAAAATTCAGTGCAGTCAGGCTGATGCGAGTTCTTTATATTGCAGTTTGAACAGTTACCAAATCCTCTGTCTGTTACAAAAAAAATTATCTGCATCTATCCTGAAGATAGGTCAGTGTTATAAAACTGTATTTGTTTTAAATTGTCATTATATTGGTGAGAAAGTTGGAATTAAATTAGCTATCTAAGACATTTGACTGAAATGTTATTGCTTACTTGAGTTGGAGAATGTAATTTGTATTTATTTATTAAATAAGCTATCTTTAGTACTAATAATTAATGGATTTCTGGAACGTGTGAACTATAACCTGCATCAGGAAGGCTATGAAGAGAAAAGGATAGCTATACTGCAATTTGTATATTGGAATTGTGTTTATACCAAGGTTTCCAAGAACAAAAATAATATTCCTGTGCTAGAATTCAGAAAATATATCTGGGGTCTTAGAAGTGTGCTGCATTTTGATTAATGTTCTCATCACAAAACTTAATTTTTCATTGGACAGCAACTTGTGTAACTGTTAGGCAGGTATTAAGAGGTACACATACTGTGAGACAGTGGAGGAAAAGGTCCTAAAAATATCAGCAGTGAGCTAAACACTTTCCCCTGAGCAGTGTACCTCCTCCCATTCAATTTGTGGCACATAAGGTAAAATGTAACCTGGAAGGGAGAAGTTTGTAGTTTTGCAACAGGCATTTTGCAGGATGACTGTTCTTAGACCTCCAGTTGCTCTCTTTTGATGACTATGAACACGGACAAAACCCAAACACCTAACCAAATAAGTTTCCATCTCTGGTGTGCTTTAATAGTAGGATGAACGAAGAGGGAGGTCCAAACCAGCTTTGGCTTTGGTTTTGCAAAATTAAACCTCTTATGATGAGGTTTTGAAAGACCAAAACCAAAATCTAATTAATTTGTCCTGGCACAGTTGACTTCACTAAGGTAAGTTTGAACAAAGTTGTACATACCAGCATTTTAGCTAATCGGCTGCCTTAATATCTTTCTTCACCTCTTGTCTCCCTTTTCAGTATGACAGTTCCCTCTGTGGCCTCAGATTCCCTTCCAGTTGTAACCTTCAAGTCTGATCTGCTTCTTCTTCTTCCTCCACTACAACTCTTATTCCACACAGACTTCCTGACCATGCTATTGAAATAATATTCGTCACAAGAGAGACTCCAAAACACACTCTTCAGCAGGCCAAGGAATACACTGTGTGGCTGTTTCTCTGGTATTTTGTCTGTATCTTGTCTCTGTGCATGGAGAAGTGGTTACAGATTCTTCCCCGAGTTTTGCTCTTGGAGCCTACGACATGTCCATGATTGTGTCTGTTCTTAAAGTGATGACAATCCAGTGCTGGCTGCCAGTGGCTGTCAGACCTCAGGAACAGGAACAGATCTTTGTGCTTGGGCCCTCTGCCAATATTTATTTTTAGTAATAGTTCTCTAGCTTTAGTTTTTTTACAGTATATTTTGATCTAGGAAGCCCAGCTGTGCTGATTTTAGAGATTTAAGCTCTAAGATTTGCATCATTGTTTATAAAACTGAGCTACAAAACTTTGATGATTTAAAAAAAAAATCCAGACATCTGTCCTGCCTTTTCTTTTTACGGGCATCCAGTCTCTCATCTCAATAGTTTCTTTGTTTTTATGTCACCACACACAAACTAGTGGTTGAAAGGCCGATACTGTTACTTGAAGATTGTTCAGTGACTAAAAGCTGTGTAGTTATCATGCAAATTGAATCTGCAAAATGAACCTGAACTTTTCCGAATATAACTCTGTTAAGCCTAGTCTATAGATTAGAGGCTGTGCTTTGTGCTAACTAGCCACATCTTGTCTGCTTCCCAAAGCGGACGAAAGGCTGCTATGCTGCTGCACCCGCACAAGGTATGACTGTCATGCCCGGGGGCGGCAAGACGGGCACTAATGGTATGAGTGTAAGGCACACAGGAGACTTCACAGACCAGAGTCAGGTGCGGCTGGGATGTTTTTTTGGTGCATTAACAAGTTAGGCACCACATACTTAGCAGTTTCACTAGATGGTGGACATCTAACTCACTTTGAAAAACCAAGTAAGCACGTATTTAGCATCTAAATATTTCTGAATAACTGCTTTATAATGACAAGAAGCAGTCTGTCCTTTTGTTCAGTATAGGTAATACCGCCTCTATTCAATAAGGCATTCTTATGTGCCATTTTTTCTTTTATATTCTGTATCTGTAAGGTTTCGTTCAATCAATAAAAACATGTTGATTTTGTACATTTTTAATGTACTTCTAGTTTCCACCAGAATACAGAGCGGCACAAATCCCAATTAAGAAAAACACCTTTGGCATGCCAATAAGTAATGCAGCATATGTTGTTTTCGAACAAAATGGAAAAAATGCAAAAATTAAGAAGCTGGCTATTTTGGATTAGGATGAATCACCCTTTGGAAGTTCATGTCTTGTGCAGCTAGCTAGAGTGAATTTAACTTAAATTAGGTGCTGAGTTTCTAGATATCTAAAGTTAAGACACATGAATCCCACCTTCTCTGGACTGTCTATAACTGCAAATTAAACAAAACCAAATTTCCTTTAATAACTGAACAATGAACAGGGATTCACTGCTTTGGGGGAAATGATATACAAACACAGAACATGACAAAAATCAGTATTTTAAAAAAAACTTTCTTACCAGTTTAAATCGTAACTAAAAAAAGATTTTAAATCTCTTGGCTTTAAAACAATTCATTACAATGATAACAGATGATCAAAATAATAGTTTAGTTTTCCAAGCTACTGGACAACTTGAAAAGAGATGAAATGGAACAAACACTATGTGGTGGAATTATTCACTTGTCCTTGATTCAAAGCGGGGTGTCAAAGGCATGAACTACATGACCATGTTTTTTAATAAGAACTTGAGGTATCTGTTGCGGGAAGAAAATATTTTTTAGAATGATCTGTGATTAGGCACCAGTGAAATTTGGGATCGGGTACAAGTATTCCGTGCAACACATGAACTTCCTGTGTACGTGTATGTTAAGTCACTGCTCATTTTTATCACTGCTTGCATTGATTTTATTGAATATTGTGATTTAAAATGTTTTTCAAGTGCATTTCTTCATGTAATACTTAGAAATGAATAAATATTGAGATACTTTCTCTTTTTGGTTCACCGCAGCCAGTGCAAATGGGAGAGGTCTGATGGGAGAGGCCAGGCACCCGGGATTTATTACCTCTAGATGCTAGAAACTGGGGCAGCTCAGAAAACTGTCCATATTTTTAGATTTTTATTCAAACTTTCCAAAAGTTACTAGCTAGTAACTTTGTGAGGTTGGTGTGTCCTTATGCATTTTAATGAATAGGTAGTATAAACAGCATTTCGGCTCCTATCATTGTAGATATATTTCAGAAAATGAGTATGCAGATCTTAGGATGTCTAGACCTAAAAATGAAGACAACTGAGAGAGTTTCCATTAAAGAAGGAAGACGGTTAACATACTCTGATAAAAGGAAGTAAAAATACAGAAAAAAAGTAAGAGTTTAGCCATGTGTGCCATCGAAGTCGAGATTAAGTGTCCAAACAGAAGCTTATATAAAAAATGGCAATAAGAATTATTTCACAGACTCCAGATGGATTTGGCACGCTGGATCAGTTTGTAAGTTCTAAGGACCCACCAGTAAAAAAGGATACTTTAAAATGCATAAAATCACTGTACTGAATATTAATTCTTATGAAACTACATGCCAATATGACTAAGTAGATTGCAGATTGGAATGTACTCTGTCCAGCTTATACATGTATAATTTGCAGTTGTCATTTTTTCTCGGGCAATAGTTTTCTGCTATGTCACTTTCTCTACCCTTTGCCCAGCTCTTTCTTTTAGTGGAGAACATGCCTCTGATGATAAATTGCATGTTGCTGCTCTAGGTTGTTTCAGTTTAAGCGCACAAGACATGTTAAACATTAACCAGTGTCATCTAATTATGATATAGGCAGAGCTATGTTAGAAATCAAAGATTTCCAGTGCACATGTGGCTGTATGTTTTACTCTGCTAATCTTTCCAGTATTCAGTGGATTGGAGAGAAACTCTATACATTTGATATTTCTGTCAAGACAACTGAAAAAGTAATGAAGGAAAGAAATGCAAGTAAGTGGCATTGACCTTCCCACCCCTCTTTCTTTTTGGATCGTTCCATAAATCTGCTCACATAAATTCTTTTGGTTCTGACGTTTCAGCTGTTGATTGCAATAAAAACGAACACCTCTTAGGTAGGCAATGAATCACTTAAATTCTCAGATTGAGAGTGACTCTCTCCAAATAGGTGCTAATGAGCAATCTGAACAGCACAGGTTCTGAAAGCATCACTCTTGCTCAGTTTACAAACAAGCCTTCGAAAAAGTGAGGCCATTTATGGGGTAAGGATCAATATTGTAGCAATGACCTTATCATAATTTACTTATATCATGGGCTTTAGAGGGTGCTTTATGTGTTTCTAGTAATGCTATTTTCAATCCCACAGGACAGAGGAAAAAATACAGTATCTGACAATACTTTGCATTCTTTCATTTAACAAACCTTTAGTACTTACTGGCTTCAGAAGAAGATACATGTTATTACATTTTGACATTTTTTGCCAAAAAAGAAGGGAATGGTTTGAAGAACTTTGGTGATGGAGCAAACCCCAAGTTATTTCCATTCCTTCATTTTAATGTTATTTTCTTCTTTGCCACATCCAGTACCATCCCAGAAGCATATCCTTAGCATACTTTCAAAGTAGTGTGGCAGTTTCTGAATCCTCATTTGTAATATCACTACTCAGTTTAAGAGGAGGAATTCTGGATATCTTTTATGTAAAATAGCTCATTGTGTCTTTTATGTCAACAGAAACATGACAACAATAATAAATGGGATGCAATGCAGATTAAATTAACTAAATGATTTAAAAAGTCACATGTTGGCTACACAATATCAAAACATCCACTTTCTCCCTGATTACATTTCCCAGAACACTGTACATACAAAGAGGATTTGTAGCTCCTATCTGCTGTTTCAGTAGGGTGCTAAGCTCTCAGATCCAAACTCAGCAGTATACCACTGATAGTATGCAGACTGAAGAAATCCATAGGTATGTTGTAGCCATTTAAATATATAGTATCCCAAAGTTAATAAGTTATTCATAAGAGTACAAACCTTTTGCAAATATCCTCCTTTGCTCAAGGAAATTGCCATCTATGTTTATTTCCCTCTGTAAACCCATTACTCCACCAAGCAGACTGGATTACCTTTTCACCATAAGGGTAATGGCATCCGGTCTGCTGGAGAGAGTGTATTTACTCAACCTTTTTTCTTATTAAAGTATTCAGCCATATTCTGATAAAGGTGACGTCTGAACTGAAAGAGACATGCAACTTTCAAAAAGGAACAAAAGTCTGAAACTAGGAACTCATTGTAAGCAAGAAAAATTGGTATCGGTAGTTACTATGTGTGGTCGTTTAACACCAGTCGGCAACCAAGCACCACATACAAGCCGCTCACTCACCCTCCCTCCCTGTGGGATGGGGGATAGAATCTGAAGAGCAAAAGGAAGAAAACTCATGGGTTGAGATAAGAACAGTTTAATAATTGGGGGGGAAAAAAAAAGTAATAAAAATGTAATGAAAAGGAAAACAATGAGAGAGAGAGAGAAACAAAACCCAGGAAAAACAAGTGATGCAACCGCTCATCACCTGCTGACCGATGTCCAGCCAGTCCCCGAGCAAAGATCACTGCCCCCCGGCCAACTCCCCCCAGTTTATATACTGAGCATGATGTCATATGCTATGGAATATCCCTTTGGCCAGTTTGGATCAGCTGTCCTGGCTGTGCCCCCTCTCAGGTTCTTGTGCACCTGGCAGAGCATGGGAAGCTGCAAAGTCCTTGACTAGTGTAAGCACTACTTAGCAACAACTAAAACATCAGTGTGTTATCAACATTATTCTCATACTAAATCCAAAACACAGCACTATACCAGCTACTAGGAAGAAAATTAACTCTATCCCAGCTAAAACCAGGACACTATGATATTTAACCTGTGACTGTCACAAATTGCAATATGGAAATGGGAAAGCTTTTCTTGCTGTTAGATTTCTTTTTAATGAATCATATTTTCTTTTTGTGAAAATGAAGCTTTATACAGCAATGCCCAGTTGATCATGAACAAAACAAACTGAAAGTCTGAAATGTGATCTCAAATTTAGAATAGCAGGTAGTAGCTTTTCTGTTTATTTCAGAGCACAGAACAATGTAATTGAAAGAACACAGTATTTTAGAGTTTAAAAATATGCAATTTTTCTGTCCAATTGATAAGTTTCAAGTTATTTGTACATGAGCTTCTGTGTCTAAATGAAAGTTCCGACAGCACGTTTGTGTCATCTTCTCAAATAATAATATGCTATATGATAGAATTATGCTTTTGTTCTTGGTCATACACATAGTCTTCAATTTGGGCATGTAACTATTTGCACAGTTAATTCAGGACATAGAATTGTCCCAGCAGGACTGCAGGCTGGCTTGAAACCACTTATTTTAAACAAACAACTAGTTTCTATTAATATCCTCTACTGCCTTGGTTGAAGAATGTGTCACATCTCTCTTCAGTAAACAGAAGTGATGAAGTCCAGAAAAGCCCTTCCTCTTCCCTTGTGTTCATTTTACAGGTGACTTTTTCTGGACGTGGGCTTTTGGAAGTAATAAAACTCTCTCTCCCCAAGCCTTGCAGTGGGATCTGTAGATGCTCAGGACCCAGGCGTATCAGTGTCCATAGCCACCCACAGTTTACGCCTC
The DNA here is from genome assembly GCF_000690835.1 of Fulmarus glacialis. Classification (NCBI taxonomy): domain Eukaryota; kingdom Metazoa; phylum Chordata; class Aves; order Procellariiformes; family Procellariidae; genus Fulmarus; species Fulmarus glacialis. The sequence goes on from NW_009232384.1 coordinate 14,521, forward strand.
TATGTAAGCCAAAACCATCACCTATCACAAGTTACTTCAGCTGTCCCAGTGGTCTTTGGTATTAGACAACAGACCCTGCTGAAGCAGACAGCCAAGAGTAAGAAACAAGAGCAGTTTAAAACTACACTTTTATCACATAATTTCCTTGATTCATCTCTTGCTTTCTTTTCATTCTCTTCCTAAACTTTACATCCCAGAATGATGAGCTAGATGTCAAAGACACATAGAGTTTGCACTGACCCCTCCAGGGGAACAGGTCAGCAGGGCTCCTTCCTCGGCCAGCCCCAGTGTGGCTCCTGAGTGCTACCCACAGATCTCTATCTGCAAGCTGAGGGCAGAGCAATGCTTTAGTAGCTGATTTTAAGCCATGGTTAAGATTTCAGATTTAAATTTATCTTTGCAGTGAAGTAAGGAAAAACAGAAGGGAATGGGTGGTGAAGAAAGAGTTTGACAGACACGTCAGTCTAATAGAGAACCTTAAGGGTTTTGATTACCTTTGCTCAAGCTCAGAGGATGAGATCCTGATGTGAATCAGCAGAATCACCTAGGTAAAAAGGATAATACTGACTTCTCCAGTTGAAAATCTGTAATATATTTCCCATCTCCTCCCTCTCAAAGTTTATTTAACTAAGGTCACTTAGAGGAGAACTAGAGAAAAAGAACTAGAAACCTTCTCTGCCTCCACCTTTAATTTAACAGAACAAACCTAAGAGTTTTCTTCTTTAAGGTGTTATGGTCTGACAAGTGTCCTACTGGGAGTCTGCACTACAGCTTGATAGGACAAACTTTGGACAACTCCTTTCTAAAACCAGCTGGTGTACCTGGCCTTGCTACTGACCTATCTGTTTGAAGCACGTGCATATTAACTGAGGCTAAACTTCTGTTTGCAGTGAATTAGTACAACTCAGAGAGAAATCTCATGTTATCTTACCAGCCCAGCACTTCATACTGATGAGAAGTTTCATCTTTTTAGTTTCCTGGAAGCTAACATCTGTCTTTCGGCTTATTATTATCATCATTTGTATTGTTATTCTTGCAAAATAATTAGTTGATTTTTGCTTTCTTTTGTAGGATCTTTTACAGAGACTTATAAGCTCAATTACATCTTACTTAGATTTATTACACATTTTACTTAAATACCTTTTGATTTGTGACACTAGTTCATATTAACTATATAATTTGGAGTGTTTCTTGTGCTCGCGAATATCTTTGTCACTTTCATCCATATAGCTGATGTCAGGCTAACTCTGCCTTAAACATAATGGACTCTAACATTGGATCAGGAAATAGTAACAGTGCAAGAGACGAAAGATGTAAAATGTGCTTGTGCTTCTCTCCAGCAATGCAACAAAATGAATGATTAGAGTCAAAAGTGCATTATGGACAGTGGATTTCCTAAGAACATTGTTTATTCAGCCTTGGCTGGCATCTTTCTGTAGCCTCTTCCTCTCTTGGAGAAAATGTTTTGCTGATGGAAAATGACAGCTTACAGTTTACCTTGGTGGGGGGTATCTTCTGCTGATATAGAGTTGTTATCTCATGCACCCCCTAATTCCTAGAAAGTTGATGTCTCCAGGACTTGGCTAGGACCAGAAAATCACCACCACTCTCCAACAATGTCTATGTGGTTGCCCAATAGAGCAACAGATCTGCTTTTGGTGCACCCTGACAATGCATCAGCAGTCATGGACCTGGTCATGAGCAATTCTGACCTGCTCCATCAGTGAGAGCCTGTAAACCAAGTTACCAGTCCACAGACTCTGCCAAGACTGACAGCCAGTTGACAGCTAATGCCTGTTGTGACGTCTTTGCCTGGTGACACCTGTACATAGAAAGAAGCCAGTGATCATCACTTAATTGCTCTCACCCTCAGTTACTATCCCCCAGTCACCTATTCTTTTAAAGCAGACCATATGAACTATGAATGAACACATCTTCTGGATAAGCAGTTATGGGAAAATAGCTTTTTGCAGTAGGTATTAATAATTTTATTTGAGAAATATAGTGTAGCAATGATAAATGTAGTTGTCTGTAAACGACTTTTTCAAATGAACTGGTGGTTTAGATTATTTTTATAGCATTAAGTTTGGTAAATACTGAAATTACAGAAGTTATTTGGCAAGCCAGTCTAAGGTTTCCTTTATTTGCAGTGATCTACAATAAAAACATCTGCTTGCTACTGTTACCATTCTTTATATGTTCCCTTCTGTGCAGCATGTTTTTCTGGCTATGTGCTGAAACACAGCCTATGCAGAAGACCATAAAACAACAACTTAATTGCTGTGTTGATGCTTTCTTGGATCCCATTGACTTTCTTGGGCAGCTTATGAGCCTAATCAGAATGTAGAAATTTGGCATACCATAGGTGTGTGAAATGTTCGGGGGCAGGAGAAGGACAGGAGAAACATGCAGAGCTAATGAAAAGAGAGAAGAATCAATTCACCAGCTTGAAGGCAAAGTAGATACATTAACTGACAACCGTTAAAGTGCTCTGTAAATGGTTTTAACTAATTCAAATAACATCCAAATAAACAAGCCAACCTTAGTATTGATAAATGCTGGGGGAGGAATACTTTTTTTTTGTAGGAAGGGATGGGTAAGTGTACCCAGAGGGGGAGAGGGGCAGAGGAGGGGTGACCTCCACCCCTCCACCCTTCCTTTGGATTCTTGGCTGATTCTGTTCTACAGACGCTAGACAGTAACTCAGTCGAGAGAAACAGAGAAAACAGAGGAAATTTTTTCTATTGTAATAGCAAGAAATTCAAGACTGAGCTTCCAGAGAGATTACTGCATTTCACAGGTGGTTGAAGCTGCTTGGCTTGCAGCCCTCATGCCTTACACCACCATCCAGGGAGCTATAATTGCCTGCAAACACACTGCCAGTCTTTTTTTATGGCTTTGTTATAGCTTGGGTTTGCTAGCTACTTCTTTCCTTTTTTAAATTTTTATATTTATTTAGCATTGCCTATATTTGCAATGATGGATAACGAAAAGTAGGATATCAGTGTGTTAAAACTGTTTGCTAAATTACTACAAATATTTTAAAAAATCCACACTATTTACCAGTATTCCTTAGATTATATTCACATATAATGATATGGGCAGTGCAGTTTGTTATCTCTTGGAGTTTGTTTTTTTAAAAACTAAAAGGATTAGAAAGCTGCTTGGAATTACATTGATTTGATTAATGTGGGGTTAGTACATTTTCAAATTCACTAATGTAGTGCTAAATAAAGAAAACTAAAGGTGTACTTTCAATAAGCTGTTAGTATTGCACTTCCAGCTATCACTGGCTTTGCTTATCAAAATTCTCAGATATGTAAATATCCTTATGGTAAAGGACCCTAAAGGAGCTAAAATTCTGAAGAATTTCTTTTAGAGAAAACAATTCAAAGCTTGCGCTGACCCTGTCAAAACCATTTGGCTGCACAGTACTTTCATTTCTAAATGGATGTTTTTCTTCTTAGAAAAACAAGAGAAAATACATTTAGGTTAATAAAATCCTAGTCATATAAGCACAACGGAGGAGGGGAAAATATATGTTTTAATTGGGAACGAGCAGCTCAAAGGTTTATTTCATGTGGAAACTTTTGAAAATGTTCAGAAATAATTCCTAAATTATTAGGAATATATATATAAAATTAGTCAGAGTTTTTACAGTTAATCACCATAATTCTAATGCTACACATAGTCAAGATAGCAAGGTCACTGCTATTCCATCCAAAGGCACAGATGTGTTTCCACAAAGTGTGATGAATTTTTTCTCAATACTGCATTAACTTAGGCATATGTGCTCCTGAAGGAGATCCACCAAAGGATATAATATATATTGCTGGCAGTGTTTGTCAATTATCTTTCCCCATGAACTATAGCAGTTTTTGTTAAGGGAAATAGCTCTCCTAGGAACAATAAAAACATTCATTGTCTATAAAGGATATGGTGAAAATCTTCTATTTTTTGTCATCTTGGCCTTGGAATAGCAACCTAGGTACCTGGTTTGGGGGACTTAGAGGTTGAGATAAAAAAATACAAAACCACTGCACTCCTAGTACGGAGTTGGATTAGTGTTAGCACATCATCAAACGGTGAGTGTCTTCTGTCCCTCAGGTAACCTAAGTACTTCTTTGATTTCTATGTCCGAAGAGGGCACAGGAGTTTATAGGTTGGGTGGTGAGATGTGGTCACTGAAGCTGACTTCAAAGTGCAGTGAGCATCCTTGGGGTCACAAGTAAGCACTCAATGAATTTTTGACAGCTCCAGCATTAAATGTTAGCTTAAGGTAATTGGATGTTTTTATGGTTGGGGAGGTAGGAGTTTCCACTTGAATTTATGGATCTACAGATTACTTAAAACCTCACTTATGTAGGCACCTGATTGCTTTTTAGGATAGACTCCACAGTGAATATCTAGGGGCCTTGGCTCTCCTTTGTAAAAGGAGGACTCTTTCAGGCACAACTAAAGGGATGGTGATTCCATCCTCAGGTGCCTCAGACTTAACTGTGTGAGACCTGAGCATGAAATTATTTTGGCCATTAAATGTAAAAATATTTCAATAGTGAAAATAAAACTGTTCAAATGACATAAAACTTGACAGAGTAAGTGTGTTGCAGCCTCTGTAATCTGTAGTGTTTGAGCAGAAGCCTGTGATTCACCATGCCATACACAACATGTACCCCTTGCAATCAAATCATAAGACCGCATCAAATGTCTCAACAAACCCAGAAATTCCTATCTCACCATTATGAGCAAACACACTGTGATGTGTTAGGAGCAATTACACACTGCTTCTCTTGCTTATCATAGAAAAACAGGGGATTACTTCTTTAAATAGTCTGGTTTTAACAAGAATTATTTTTATTTTTCCATTTATGATGAATCTATTGGGATACTTCAGCATACATCCTGTCCCATTGTCTTCTAAAGTCCTTCAGTGTTTTCGGTTTGTTTCTCTTGGAAGAGGATTATCTTTGCATATTCCATTAGGGCTGGTGTGTGCAGGGAGCAGCCTACTGCTGGGCAGAGGAAGAGCAGTATGGACTGCCAGCCTGTCCTGTGGGGGTAACTGCCTTGTCAAAAAAATCCCAGGGATTCAGGGCACGAAACTCCCACAAGGACCAAATCGGCTAGAAAATGTAATAATGAAATCTACTTGGCAGTATTTCAGCCCTCTATTGCACCTCTCACACATGCCCTGGACCCAACGGCAGTGTTGAGCCACCCAACACCCATTTCTGCCTACCTCTGTGCTTTGTCCCTTCTCCCCATCCCACAGGGGCAACTTGGGAGCCAAACATTATCCTGAGAGAAAAAGACTTCTCACTCTTGCAAATGATTGAATTCCTAGATGCTGATCATGAAAAATCTGGCCCCCAAAATTATCCATTCTTTCAAATAAAGTATGTATTGAAGTTCTAACAGCAGGAAGTATTGGTAACCATGAAATCCTAATACAGCAGTATGCTTTTAATGCTTTTCATTGTTCTTTCAATAAATATTTATCAGATGCCAGATAAAGCAAGAGTTATCTTTGATAACATTCTCCATTGCTCCTAGTTTTCATGAAAATTAGCAATATTACACCATACTGTCTAAATACTGTTCCAGCACTTTTCCCACAGAGGAACTGGAGCTGCACATTTGACATAAAGATTTCCATATTCACGAAAGCCACTGAAAATAATTTTCAACATTTATAGGGATCAGAAGCAATAACTTCAAGAGGGAGTGTAAAACTGCAAACACTGGTTCATGAGACTAAAATATAAAGTGTAATATCGAATGCTGTAGTTCTGTAATTCCCTCAGAAAAAAAAAAAATCAACCTAGGGCATTGAGTTTTCCAAGGAAAATATTTCATGCTCCATGTACAGGCCAAAACTTAATCACTAATCAGTCAGAAAGAACGAACTTTACTATGCAAAAGATAGTAGTTACCAGACATGTTTTTGCTTTTTTTAAAAAAAAATTATAATTATAAGAATGTAAAATCATCAGGGAACCAGTTATATGTTTTTAAGAACAGTCTTAAGTTTTTTCCTCCACATTGAGTGTTCTGAGGACAGCAAGATTATCTGGATAAGCTGGGTAGTATTCATCCCATCTAACTGGGAAAAGATGGGTTTCTAACTGTGCTAATAATTTCAGGTCTCTCTAGAGTAGGTGGTGAGAGAGAGATGCCTCTAGAGTTTGTTTCAGCTTATTCTAAGTTAGATGAGGAAATTCTTCCTCTGGAAGTGCCGGTTTCTGTTCACTAGCTGTGCTTTCACCCTAGATAGCTAACAGAAAGAGATACTCCTGCACTTTCAGACAGCAAAAAATGATGTGAGGTAAATCCTGCCCTTCATTTCTAGCATTTGCTTTTAGGCATGGGTATGGTCATCCACTCGCAAATGAGCTGATCCATGTGTTTTAAGATCATCTGAAGTGGTAACTTAGGGTACATGCCCTAATCCTTCTCCACTAACAGGCAAAGGAAATTAATTTAAGGCAACTTTGTGTTTTTGCAATATTGTAAAATACTAAAGTTCAGTTTTTAATAGTTTGAAAAGTCAAGCAAAAGGATTAACCTCTAGTAAGACCTTTTATGTGATTACCTCTACTGCACCAGGAGGAATAGTACCTTATCTCACTGAAGCAGATGACCTCCAGGACCTTCTACACTTGTGAGCTTGCTGCTGAGACCTGTGTGTTATACTGCTTGTAAAAATCCTGGGGAGGAACATTTCACTTCCCTTGCTGTCAAACTGTTAACTTATCTATTCATCCACTTCAAATTCCTCATGAACACAGGGAATTCAAATGTGTTGGAGAAAACATGTAGCCCACAATTTTAGTGATCTTCAGTGCTATTAAAAAGTGCCCAGTTTAGAGAGATTTATCTTCATAAGCTACCCTCTCTTTATATATACAGTTGCAATTTCCATATTGCCAATAGAAGACAAATCATAATGGTAAGAAAAAGGCAGTGCCTGTCAGGGCTACTAGATTTATTCTATGCTAAATTGCATATTTGAATATTCCTATTTACTAAGAACACACTGTGATCATTTAACAAGTCCATGATTTTTTGATCTGTCTATGAATATATATTTTCAAGAGAGTTGCACTAGTGTTGCACCAGCATGGTGATTTTCACCCAGGGGAACATGTTTTGAAATCAGCAGAGCAGAGACTGTCTGAATACCACTAACAGCAAGAAAATAATGGTTAATCATTAGTTAGGTTTGATTACTGTACACAGGGCACAAACAGAAAATAACCTCTTTTCTGAACGTTGCAGAATTTTATCAGAGTTGACTAGAGTGACTCTTAAATGCAGCTTCTGGGCTCATTCCAGCTAAGCTTCACGCAGTCAGCTGGACCATTCACCAGCAAGTCTTAAATGGGGGTCCAGCACTCCCTCTATAACTTTAAAAGAAATTGAATCTTTTACCTGTGTGGCACATCTGGGATCTTATCCATATTCTGTCTGCAAGGAATCATAATTGATACTACTAACTAATGAAGTAATGCTAATGTATGAGTGTGTCCCAGTGTGAGCCAGCTAGCCAGTAAATAGTGGAGCAGTGAAGCCTCTCTTTGGATTTTCTTCAAAGATGCCAAGGTTTCCTCAAGCCCAGAGAATAAAGTGAGGACCTAGTATTTCTAATTTGAAAGGGACACAATGCATAAAAAAAAGGTCATAGAATCATAGAATAGTTTGGGTTGAAAGGGACCTTTAAAGGTCATCCAGTCCGACCCCCCTGCCATGGGCAGGGACATCTTCAACTAGATCAGGTTGCTCAGAGCCCCGTCCAACCTGACCTTGAATGTTTCCAGGGATCAGGCATCTACCACCTCTCTGGGCAACCTATTCCAGAGTTTCACCACCCTCATTCTAAAAAATTTCTTCCTTACATCTAGTCTAAATCTACCCTCTTTTAGTTTAAAACCATAAACCATAAGTCCAATTACTTTGAAAAATAAATTCTTGAATGCTCTTTATACATTACAAATAAGCATTAAAGAATGGCGAACGGATCTCCTCTGCTTTGTAGACTTTCAGCTCTTAAAGAGAATTTTTCCTGAAGATATCACAAATCTACTGCTTTTTAATAGCTTGTTTTCAGACAAAGAATTTTTCATTTTGATACCAGTTGGAATGCATTGACATACATGTTACTGGACAAACACAGCAAACAGAAACAGTATTTAGCAAAGTTATGTGCTGAAGGAAGATACTCAAAGGCTGGTTTAAGTACATGAGGGAAGACAAGAGGGTTTAAATCTCTAAGTTTCTTTTTCCTGTTAGGTGTCTGCCCAGAGCTGTATTAGGGGTACTGCCAAAATGGGGTGTTTCAGGCACACTCCTCTCCTCAACTTCCCAAGTGGGAATTTTAAGCCTTAAGCAATCAGAGAATTGCACGGAAATCTCCTAGATCTGTAGTGGTCACTAAATGTACTTCTGTTTGTCATCCGACTATTTTTATCAGCTATATGTGACTCTCCAGGGTGGAAACCACCATGTTAATCATGTTATCAGTGCTGACAAAAGTAAAGGGTAATCTTCCAGACAATTCCTGTTCTTTTTAAAACAAAGACAACTTCCTCTTTACCTTGTGCAAAAGAAGCTGGTAAATACGTCTTTTTCTCCTCTTTCACTCTGCTTATTCAGAAACATGTGGGCATTAAAGTGACGTCTATCTACAGTGTTTTAATATAACTGTTGAGGGCAAGCAGTAAAAAAGAACAAGGACAAAAAAAGAGTTTCCTTCAGTTGCTCATAACAGTGTCGATGGCAAGTTCTGCTTTAATAGCAAAAGGATCACTGCTGCTGCCTGTTGAAGCAGAAAGAATATATTGCTGAAGAAAAAAAAAAAATCAATGTAAATTATTTTAAATGTCCTGCATTATATTACTCTAAGACAAAACAGATGAAAGCAATGCTGTATGTGATGGAGAAAGGATGTAGCTAAATACAGAAAAGCATGAATTATTTAAAGGCTAATGGATGACAGAAACAATTCAACACAGATGCAGATGACTTATGATCTGAGAATTTGCCTTACAGGCTTATATAACATAAAGAGGAGAAGCAGTTGGGAACTAATGCAGCAAGGTGATGTGAAATGATAATGAATGAGAAGGAAAAGAAAAGCAAGTGAGAAACTAACATATGTACACTGGGGTAAAAGCTGTGCCTCTAGCAAGTCACCTTTTTTGCCACAATCTTTTGAGCAGGAGGCACTAATAGGTCTTAAACTGTGGGCCTCAGAGGCCATACTACTTGAGTAATGTATCTCATGGGGCTCTGTGGTCCAAGGATGCCTACTTCATAATAAGCTTTTCAACTGCAGCGCAGTACTGGGCTCTCCCCCTCCTGGAGTCCTTTCCCATCACCTCTCTGGCCATGTGAGATGGTCAAGTGGACAAAAGTGTAGACTCCTTTGTAATCAGCTGTAGCTTTGTTCTCTCACGGAGGATGAGGGCCAGAGCTGCTTTGCTCCATTACACACAGAAGTGTTATTGCTGTTGAATGACTTCTTAGCAGCCTTAAGCTACTTGGGATGTTTTCTGTCAGGATGTTGCAGTCAGCATGTCCAGCAGGTTGAGCGAAGTGAAATAATTACTGCCATAATAAGGTACCCATAAGGCTGCTGCAAAATCACTCACATCATAGCAGTATTTGGAGATGGGGAGCTCTGCCTTGCCAGGAGGTATGGGAGCTTCCCCATTGCCCCCAAAACACACCTTCAAAGCTACATAAGCATTTCAGAGGGTTGTGGGGCAATGGAAACCTGTTGAACATTTTAAAAAATTTCCTTATATTTACCAACTTACAATTGACTGCAGTATAGCTGCTTAAGCAACATGGAGTCTAAATAATGATGCTGGCTTTATTATATCTTGGTGTGCAAATAATCAATTATTCTTGAATAAATGGAAGTGTCAGAAAAACCCCAGTCATGTAAGTTAGCATGAGTCATGTTACGGAATAGCAAATTTAAAGCAATCAGAATGCAGATTAACTAAAACAAATGTCTTTAGACATATCAGAGGAGACTAATTAGAAAGGAGTACATGTGCCATATGCCTAACTAATAAAAGAAACAGAAAATAAAAAATGTAAAGAAAGCAATAAAATGGCCCAAGGTTCCCCTACACAGCAAGCCTATCACCTGTGCAAGGGCTATAAATAAGAATGAAACTTGCCTAGTAATATGCTTTTGCGTGCATGTATGTTTGATTTTGATGGGTCTATTTGTCAAGTGAAATAGCCTGAGGAAAGCAGCTGTAAAAAGTACACAAAGTAAGGCACTGACAATATATATTTGTAATGATAAAATCTAGTTTGAGTGCCAGTAGTACTCTACATTTTAAAAGAGTTACTACATATGAGCAGCAGGAGAAATAGTCAGCTACAGTCTGATTTTTCCAATAAAAATAAAAAAGAAGTTCTTCTGGATACCCTGTTATCAATGACATTTTCACATGCAGCAATGCCAGCCTTGCCATATCAAAGCTATACTTATTTCCAGGATGGCTCTCCATTAGTGAAAATTTTTCTTTTTTCTTCCTGCACTAATTAATGATCTTCCTGTCAGAACAGACATCTATAGTACAACCTTTTTAATGTGAGATTTTGCCATGCATTAAACTGCTGTTCAATCTGGTATGTTTAGCCTAGTTTAGGGTAATCACATCCATTACTATTGTCCATTCTGTCTTCTAAGACTATGTTTTCAGCCTGATTCTTGGTAGTCACTTGCTAAAACTTTGATGAGAAATTTCTTTTTTTAATTTTCTCTTTTGTTGGTATTTTCAGGTAGTTTGGTTTTTTCACTTTTTACTTTTTTCTTGACAAATAATATCTGTGTGCAATACAAAATTGGCTTTTACTTAGCATGCAAGCTGTGCAGGAACCATTCTTTTGCCATTTAGGTATGGCCAGCCATGAAAAAACAAAATGAGAACACATAGTACTGAGGCTTATTAATATTTGAAGAGATTTACCAATGAATTGCATATTTTCACTGTTACCTGAGTTCTTCAAATCGGTATTGAAGTCTTTCTGAAAGATAAGGTCTAACTCAACCTGTTTAAGATACATTAATCACTTGGTAAGCTACTTTCTCACTTGCTAGTCAGCACATCAGACTAGACTATCATAATAGCTTCTTGACCATAAGTCTATGAACCTACAAGAGGTTGCAAACTCCTTCACAACAACAGCTTCCAAAACAGCGTAAGTTATGAAGAAAGAATTGAAGCTGAAGGATGTATAGGCTGTGCCTAATTGCCTAATCTAGGCTTTAATTCATGGCACAATTAAAGTTTTTACTTGGAAAATTTCTTGGTGATCTTTGAACTTCCACAGACAACATCTCCTTTTTGTGGTGCAATGCTTGCAGTTGGATATATCTCTGACCGCAAGTGGTAAATATTAGTGTTTGACATATGTGAACTCTTTGCTTAGGAACCAAAATGTCACGAGGAAAGAATACCTGAGACAATAAAAAGTTTACATGCATTTCCTCCATGTGAATGGACAATGGTACAAAAGGGAGAGGAACTAAAAACATGCTTCCACTGCTCTGTGGTCACAGTGTCACACTTTCTGAACAAGCTCCCTACCTGCCAGACAGCTCTTGAAAAACCATATAATCAGGTCTCTTTTCCCTAATGGAAAAGCTGGGGATGGAAGAAGTGAAAACTGATGTATTTTTATTGAATAAAAAGGAGAATGAACAAGAAATAGAGGAGTTGGAGGACAAAAAGAAAGGTGTGCGTATAGACACATGGCCCACATGTTGATAGGGAGAGTGGCGTCTGAACTGTGATGAAACATCAAAACTTGCTGAAATTTAAAAAAAAAAAAAAAAAAGCTGGAAAACAATAGGAAGGACCAAACTGCAATTTTCATAAACTACTGAAAGAATTGAGTAAGCTGCAGGGCTGCCAAAACAATAGGGAAGTTTAGGTTTTAGTCTTGGACTATCCACTGAAATTTGAGAGCTCGCTGTAGTTTATATTTTTTTAACAGATAAATATCTGAGCTGATTCTCACATTCTCAGAATGTGCAGTGTGTTGTATGTGCAGTACTGACTCAGTCTCCAGAATTTATTGTTATCCTATGAGATAGATGGAGGTAAATGAAAAATAAAATAGCTCTTTGACAGAATAAATGAATGCCTGACAATTTATGACTTAACCTTAGATATAATGATATGATTCAGAATTTTTAAAGAATTACATGTTCTCTTTTATGTTCTAAATTTTCCAAGGTGAATGCATCAGACCAAATTCATTCCCAGTTCAATCCACGGGCTTTCTCTGGCTTACACCAGAGATGAATTAGTTTGGAGCCAGCTTAAAGTCTTCCAGTTTCACAGGCTAAAGAAAATTTTCTGTCTCAAGAATGAGTGATTTTCTTGTATTCTCATCGTTAGAGTGGAAAATTCAATTTGGTGGTGGAAGTGGCATATAGGGATTTAGGGATGGTGAATTGTGAAAGGTCAGTGGGAATTCTGGTAGGATGAGAAGAGATGGGAAGGGTCAGTAGGGCCCCATGGAATTGAGGGTAAGAGGGTCAGCCAGTGTTTTGGGGTGGTTAGGGTGAAGAAGTGCATTTCTTTCTTTTCCACAGCAAGCCTGCCCTTTGGACAATATGAGAAACTCTACTCGTATCTACTCCTCCTGCTTCTCCCCTTCTTGTCCCAGGTTGGGGTCCCCATCCACAGTCCACCTTCAGCCTGCAACCTAATACCTCCACTCCTTCACCAGTCTCCCTCCAGCCTCTTTGTGGAAGCAGACCCCAGCTATGTGTGCATCACAGTTTGTTGTTGCACAAATGGGATTGACAAAGGCAGTGGGAAAGGGGTTGGGATGGAGGTATGACTGGGGCTGGTTTGAGCCATGGTTGTTTCAGGAAGGAGAAGGTGGAAAAGGGAAAGGCAGGGCTGGAGGGCTTGATGCTTCTTCAGATGCCATAGCTTCTGCAGCTGGGGAAAGTCTACTTTCAGCAAGAGCTGCCACTCCACTCACCATAACTTCTTGTGAGGCAGCAACCCTGATACCTAGTTAGGCCAAGGTGCTTGCTGCCCCAGCAGTCTGCTGTGCTGCCTTTGAGAAGATTTAAGGATAATATGGCTTTACAGAATCACAGAATCTTTTAGGTTGGAAGGGACCTGTTGAGATTATCTAGTCCAACTCCCCTGCTTAGCGTCAGCTAGAGCAGGTTCCCCAGTCTGGTTTTGAATATCTCCACCAATGGAGAAAAATTTAATTATGAAAGGAAATTTCTCAAATTGACTTCATAATTATATGAGAGAACATATCTGAGTTAAATTCTAGAGGAGATGGGACTCTGGAGAGGTGGTCAAATTTTAACCCTCCCACAGACCCTCTATTTGATTTTGGGTTTAATTTTCTTATGCATTTGTTTCCTAGTCATGAACAAAATGGGAGATTACTTTTATTAGCAAAAGATTTTATGCTGGTGGGGAAGGCAAGAAAGACGTGAAAAATTTAATTTGTGGCCATCAGAGAGAAATTGGTATTCTTTAAATCAGCAGTAAAATTTTAGCTTCAACTGTATGAGCTCATCGCTAGCATATACAGAACCTTTACCAACTATGTTCCTATAGTTTCTTATATGTCAGAGTCATTCTTTACTTTTGGAAGGAACTCCTCACACCATAATCAAGTGCCTGATAAAATTCTATGAATAGCAATTGAAATCCTAAGATACAAATTGCATCTGTACAAAAAACCTCATTCAGTGTTCTTGAAAATCTTAAACTCACAAGCATGAAAGAATAATGGTATTTCAGAGAAAATTGATATCTTGCCTACCTTGATACGCCTCTTCTAAGTGAGTTTATTCAAAGTACAAAACTGACAGCTATGGATAATGAATTCCCCTATTTCACCCAGCCAGCCAGGCTAAGCACAGGCTAAACAAGTTATGCCTGGTGAGAAAAGACAGCTTAAATGACCACTTCAAATGATAAAATGCACTTTGGTCTTTAGGAAGTAAGACATATAGGTCCTACCGAAGCAAAATGAGATGTTATAGGATGTCATATTGCATTAGAAATCTAGGCCTTCTTGAAGATCTCAATTTCAGATTTTGTCTCTTTGCAAGCTCCCACCTTGGGCTTTGAGCAATGCATGTGGAGTAGTGGGTTTCAATTGCTAGAATATTCTGGCTGCTGTGAAATAGAGAATCAGGAAGAAAGAAAAGTATACTGGGTGGTGATGCTACAAGAGATTGGAGAAATATATTTCCCCCTTCTTTCTGCACAGCCTGTAAGAGAAGATGTTCTGGTGGTGGTTGCTCTGATTTTGAACTCAGTTTTAGACAAGAAGGTTAGTTTTCAAATGCCTAAGTAATGTGCCCTAGCAGTCCACTTGGTTACCTTTCTCTGCTTATTTGATTTGGTCTTTTGGAAAGCTAGGGCAGATGGGTCCTCTGTCATCTGCTGGCTTTCACAGATCAAGCACTGACACCGCTTGTTGCCAGTGCAATTTAAAGTCAACATCTCCCCTTTGACTTGAACATTGTAGAACAACATGTTTCTAAGATTTTACTCTGAGTGGCTTTGTGCAATGGTTGACATTTAACTTATAAGTCTCCCAATCTTGTGTTTTATAAGTAAATGGCCTGAGCAAGGAAATCCTTAACTAAGGCTCGGATCCAGAAGGCCTGGACCATTAAAATCCATCACCATTAAAATGCAGAGCCATATACCCATTGCCTCTAATACTGAAGAAACAGGACCTTCTATGTAAGATCAGAATCAGAAGTTGTATTCAGGCTTCTAGGGGAGAACTTCCCTTAACTATATGTAAAATCTTTGGTTTTGAGTAATAGATATTTCAGATTTCCCTTTAAAGTAGATACCAAGCATAAATAATCAGCTATAATTAGGTATCAGTTTTTCTCTACCAGCCTTCGTAATACATCCGTTAAAGAAATGTTCTTTATTCCAGTAGGAAAGGCCATTGTCACTCCTTTTTAGCAAGTAAACAATATTCTGTGTAATATGTTCCTTTGGTGGAAATCAATATTCAAATGAATTAAGTATTTAAGAGGAATAAAGGATGAGTAGTTGAATAAAATATTTTTATTTAAATCTAAAGGCTTCCCAGAGATTTTAAATGCCATTAAAGAAATTTCATTGTGGGAGGAGAGAGGAAGAAAAGGCTTCCCAAATATTTTTTTTTATTTGGCAAAATTGGAAGGCAGGTTTATGAATAGCAAAAAAATCTTGTATGGGAGAATGCTGGAAAATACTGCAGAGAAGTGGTTTTATGTGTAACAGGAGATATTGAAGTTTCACCTTGTTTTTTAACGCAGGCTCAAAGTCACTAATTCTAAAGAAAATGTGAGCTCTGACTGGCTCTAGACAACATGTGCCATTAGAAAGTTTTCCATTGCCTGTTAAAAAAAGTTTGTTGCTACAGCTGTATCAAAACTGAGTACTCAGTACCACTTAGTTCATCCATATACAAATCAATTGAGGTCATACTATTTCTTGCAATTATTTTTTTCAAGCTGCATTCAAGCCCTTTTTGGTTTTCAGGAGAGTACAAAAACTGTAGTTAAGGCATTATAAGTTTTTAGTTTGCTCCCAAGTATCACTAAAATTGAAAATATTTGGTTTATTTGTGTCTAAAGCAGTGGCCTTAATCAGGGACGCATGGATAATATGTGATGTATTGCTCAATGAGATTTGCCACCATGACTCAGCTGTAGGAAGTTGCCCTTGTTATAGACCATTTTGATAGGGAGAACGTGGTATGATGTTGCCTGCTTCTGTCTGTCTACTCTAGATTGTTGCTCAGGGGCTGCTAAAGGTGAGGGATGGCTAGCTTGAACATTACACTGATTTATTTTGTGCTGTTTTCTTCTTCTGAGATGTACACAGTTCTTAATTTCATCCTAAATCATCAAGCATTTGGCTGTAACAGACATTTATACCAAGCTGTGCCTGTGCTATCAGCAATCACATTAATTGGAACGTGATAGCAGTGTATAATCTGGACAGGCTATAAACAAAGCCCCATGAGATAAGTGTGTGCACATTTCAGATCATTACCCATACACTCTGGTTTTGCTTTCTGTGCAGGAAGTGACTGACTGCACTTCCTGGACTTCTCTGGAAACTCAGGATACATCAGGATGTATGAATGCGTGGAGTACCTGAGGGAGAAAAAGGAACACCACCATAGTGCAAAGAAAATCCCCTGACGTTCTGGAAGAGTTATAAATTGTGTGTGAAGGACATTTGGAAATAAAATAACCTTGGCTACCATTTTCACTCTCATGTAGCTATTTGCAGGAGAAGAATAGTGATGAGTATGGGAACAATGATGAGCTAGAATGACAAAGTGTCAATAAACCCCTCAAATTTGGCTCTTTAAAGGTCAGAAACTTTTTAACATTAGAACATTAAAGGACTGGAAAATAGTATAGCACATGTTATAAATCTTCTAGCAGAAGCCTGCAGAAAGCTATAAAAAAATCAGTGTTACAACATACATATGATTGAATTTCAATTAATCATCATTTTATAGTGGCCATGACATGAAATCTCCATCTTTCTCTGAAATTGAAGGTTAAGAGCGATACACTATTTTACGTTGCCCTGATGTTTATATAGAATTCTGAAAACAGCATAAAAGAAAGCAGAAAAATGAAGAACACATACTAAAAACTATGTAAGATAACAGGGCAACCATTGTTCTGTTATACATACATAGTTAACTGGAAAAAACCCACCCTGAATTAGTACTATCCTTCATCCCATTAGTGTAACAATCAAGACTGCCTTGCTTTGGCAGCTGTAGGTTTATATATAACATACCTAAAGAACATATCCAATGTTTTTAGAGCTAGAAGAAATTTTTATTTCATTTTTTAAGTGACTAACTCACGCTTTGATTTCATCCTGCAATTGATGGTTCAAAATATGGCATCAAGACTTTAAACAGAATTCTGGAGAACAGTATTCCAAAAAAATGTAATGAAGACTCTTACGGCTCTATGAGCTTTAACTTCTTCTGGCTGGATTCATAACTGGTCATCTAGCAACAGCGCTAAACTTTCTTACACCAGGAAGTTTCACATGCCAGTTGACTTCTATTTTTCCTGTCCTAAGTCAATAGTCATACACATTGCAATTAATAATACTCCTATGCGGTTGGTAACCAGCTTTTCACAAAATAGTGGATGTTGATCTTACTGTAAATAACAATAGTTACATGCGGTGTATGAGATATGTAATGTGCATGTTAGGCTTAATTTAGAAAGTGACTTTCCCTATTTTCCTAACCAAATAAAAAGTTAAATGCACCACCCTATTTTGCTAGAAAAAAAGTTTAATAAATTTATGAAAGATAAAATCATTACATTCATAGCACAGGAGAGTGAAGGGAAAAAGGATTATTGCATTACTGGTCTCTTAGAATGGATTTAGGGAGTACGGTCCAGTTTCTGGTTTTATCACAGCTGGTTGAACATGAACCAGCAGTATGCCCAGGTGGCCAAGAAGGCCAACAGCTGGCCGGTATCAGAAACAGTGTGGCCAGCAGGAGAAGGGAGGTGATCATGCCCCTGTACTCGGCCCTGGTGAGGCTGCACCTCGAATACTGTGTTCAGTTTTGGGCCCCTCACTACAAGAAGGACATTGAGGTGCTGGAGCGTGTCCAGAGAAGGGCAACGAAGTTGGTGAAGGGCCTGGAGCACAAGTCTTATGAGGAGCGGCTGAGGGAACTGGGGCTGTTTAGCCTGGAGAAGAGGAGGCTGAGGGGGGACCTCATCGCGCTCTACAACTACCTGAAAGGAGGTTGTAGCCAGGTGGGGGTTGGTCTCTTCTGCCAAGTAACTAGCGATAGGACGAGAGGAAATGGCCTCAAGTTGCACCAAGGGAGGTTTAGACTGGACATCAGGAAAAACTTCTTTCCTGAAAGAGTGGTCAGGCCTTGGAACAGGCTGCCCAGGGAAGTGGTGGAGTCGCCATCCCTGGAAGTATTTAGAAGACGTGTAGATGAGGTGCTTAGGGACATGGTTTAGTGGGCATGGTGGTGTTGGGTTAACGGTTGGACTTGATGATCTTAGAGGTCTTTTCCAACCTTAATGATTCTATGATTCTATGATCTGTTTCATTGTTGATACTGTATCCTGAATGTATAGTTCAGGATAACCACACATTTGCTGGGTAATTATGTGTCATTAGTAAATCAATAAACTGCTTCCATCCCACTTCCCACTGCTTCCTTGTATCATACCCAGTGTTATTTATGGTCTTGACCCTTACAACTAAAAAATTGGAAAAGACAGAGTAGGCTCAAACAAAAGAATAAAAAAGCTTAAAAATCAAAATGCAAAGGGCAAGATTTCTTCTGTAAGTTGTAATTAATTGCACTTGCACAGTTAAGACATGCTGTTGACAAAGATTACTGTAAAACTCTCTTTTGCTGGCTGAGATATGCCACCAACTAGCAATCAGGAGCGCACAAGACCTATCTTGCATCTGATGTGGAGGTTTTATGCCAATTTAGTTTCTTAGCGTAAGAACCAGTGATAAAGGAAAATTAACAAAGTAGTAACTTTGATATAGTATTTATATGGAACTTTTTGTCTGAAATAATTTTGTTGCATTGTACTAATTCTTCTATAAACACAAAAGTAAAAAGACACTTCCCTGAGCAAGATGCTCTGTGCTGGGCTTTTTGCACATGAAGCACAGAACTTGCACATGTCTGGGGTGAAGAGTGCTGTGGTGGTTTGGCTTCTGCCCTGAGTTTGGTCTGCCCTGAGGTCTGAATATAATGTGAGTATGCACACTGTGGTAGTCCCTCTGACATTCAGTATAGGCTATAGTATTGCCTGGAGTTCCTTATACAAGAGCTCTGCTTTCCAACTGCAGTTGGAAACCTGCACATTTATGGTGATGTTGGGGGCAGTACATGGGGTTGCTGAGGCACAGTTGCTCCACTGTGGGGAAGCCTTCTCACCACCAGCAGCATCTGACAGAGCTGTAGGGCATTGGGAGTGTACTTTGTCTACACAATGCTTTTCTACACGGTGGACATACCGGTTCAGAGGGATTTGTGTTGACAGTTTCTATTCACACCTTGAAGTGTGAAATGCCTTCAAAGTGCACTGTGTCCTTCAATTAGCAAAAAGAAAATTTCATGTTAAAACGGGATACCTAAGAGAAAATATGGTTTATTGGTAACCATTATAGATTTTGGGCAGCATAACATGACTGGGTTCACTTGAGGGGTAAATGTTTGGTTGTACATTGGCCACAAATATGTAGGAAGCACACCAGCTAGCTTTGGTCCTTTGTGGTTTCAGACTTGATGAGATTGTGAGAACAAACAGAGTTAGCATAAATCAATGACATAAGTATTTTCAAACTAATTCTTTGGTTTCATCGAGTGTGAACTCGAGTCAAAACTGAAAGCTCTGAGATTGGGCTTGGTTTTTTTTTTTTCACTCGCAAGATTTAGCGAGAGCTTTTGAAAATTGTTCCAGAAAACAATAGGAGTGAAGGGCATTTCTGTCATAGCAATTACAAATTTTATCTTTTCTGGACAAGCTGATGTTTTGATTTTGTTTGGGGGGAGCTGCAGTGAGTGAAGGCCTATGGTAGGAAGAATAACTAAAAATCATCAATGTGTCTGCGATAGCTCAATCACAGGAAGTATGAAATAACCTTGAAAGAAAAGCCAAATTTCCTGAGATGAACTATCTACAGCAATCACAAAAAGGCCTGCTACACCCCAAGATTAATCACAGCTACTGGTAGTAGCAAGAAGGACTGAGAGTGTTTGTGTCCGCTAATGACTGTGGCTAGAAAAAGGCATTGCAGTAGAGCTGAAAGGTGTGTGTGTGGGCAAATAGCATGAAGTACATTTACATTGCATTTGTGTCCCTCTCACACTTTTTTGTATCGGAAGGAGAACAGATGACAACTTTTGTTTTATACCAAGACCAAATTCTACGTTGATACACATGTGTTTTATTTGTTACCTACCAGTATGTGTGGGAATCTGAGGTACTCAACTTCTTTACCTTCTGGGCCTCATATCGTTCAAGTAAGTAATAAGCCTTATACTACAGGCTAGTTGTAGCAAACCTGGCAGTTTTAAAAGACATGACACTAAAAGCCCCACGACTTTAGCCACCTGGGAATTGCAATATATAATCACCATGAAATGCTCAGCCTGAAATGTCTGCTTATAATAAAAGTGAATAGGTAGAAAAGGAGAAGTTACAGTTCCACACATTTATTAGACTTTATAGACACAAGCAGTGAATTTTATGAATCAGATCATCAGGACATTCCAGTTACTTCTGCTTGTCTGAAAACCTTATTAACAGTGTATAATGCTTTTCCTGTCACTTTTATTGTTTTAAGTAAGGCTGGATCATAGTAAGGTCTTGTGTAAAAATGACCCCTTCTTATTCAAAAGATTTGGTTCCCTGTTTAGCTCATCTGTGTATCAATATAGATGGTTAAGTAGGATGGGTTTGTAATAATCCGTTTGCTCCAGGCAGCACAATTTGCCAAGGCAGTAAAAGTGAGCAAGCTGGATTGTACCCCTGCTCACACCTCATCAGTGGATTGTTTCCTACAGCCCAGTTCCTGGACGAGTGTTAGATGTGAGTAAATCCACCACACGCAAAATGCACAGGTATTACTCAAGGCAGAAAAGGAAAATAATCGGCCTGCCCAGACCTCTGACATCACCGTTTAGCCTTATGCGACCTGTATTACTGGAGCTGATGTATAGGGAGGAAAACAGTCATATCGACCTTCAAGGTCCAGCAATGATTTTTCCAGGCTAATACTTAGTCAAAAAGACAATTAGGTTCATATGCTATAAACCAAAATAAGAATGTTTGGAATTATCAGGGACAAAAGATGGATACTCACAATGACGCTTTTACCAGACACTTTGTATTATGACCCTACATTAGTTCAGGATGATAATTTCTAAAGAGAGTTTTACTGATTTTTTTCTTGTCAAGTTACTGGTTTAAAGCCTCAGCTGTGTGGATCACCACATCTCATCTGAAGTTGGCAACATAACTGATGGTCATATTCACCCATGGTATGAGCCTATTATAAATATGAATTTGGCCTGGTATGTTACTGGACTTTTTTGGGGAAATAGTTTAAGATATACCTCAAAGATGTCCATCAGAAAGCCAAATAATGCCAGTCTGGGAGTCCACAAAGTCTTATTAGAGGGTATTTTGGTGCTTTCCTTTCACAAGTAACCAGCACTAGTAAGAGAAAAAGAAATGGAGTCTTAGTTATCATATATTTGTTTAGCATAGCATTAAAAAAAAAAAAATCGGGACTAATTCATAACACTTTCGGCAGCCTTGGTATAAAAAGGGAAAAAAAGCCAGAAATTAAATGGACAGAACATTATAAATGCAACACTGCTGCACTCATATACAGAAGAAAAAAAAGACTTCTGATGTGATGGTTAACCTCTCTGTCAAAAGATGAAAGGATTTGATTATAATATGTAACAAAGTAGGTATAATTTTTATTAATGTATTTTAAATTAGTACACCTAGAAGCTAATTTTCCTTTTTTCTTTTTTTTTACAAAAGCTTTTACAGACATCAAGAGCTTACACTGAATTCCTCCCAGATACATTTCTTCCCTTGTGTTCCTTTTAACTAAAGTGAGAGATTCTATTTTATGGTAAACTAACTAATTTAGAAATTTATTTAGCTAACTGTAAGTCCACAAACAAATCCAGCATTTTCTTTGCCCTATTTCTTATTAATCTATATGCCAGATGCATTATCTCACTTCCAGTTCCACTGAAATGAGAAAGAGGATTACTTTTTTTAATTCACATTTGCCCATCAGTGCAGCAGTCCTGGAGCATTATAAGCCTCTCTCTCCATTTAGCTTTTGCAGTCTGATTATTGCCCACTGTTTGGAAATAACTTCTGCAATACCCAGGGCTGCAAGACAGATCCCCATTCAAGTATTAACTAGCCTATCTTGGACCCAATTAACATTTTGTACAAAATTAAATTGGCAACATTGAGTTTTGAATTTCATTTGAGAGCAGCTGAAATAAGTGACTTTTGCTGCTCAATACCAGGAAAATCTTACAAGGAAAGACTAGCTCTCTTTTTTTGTGTCGAGATAAAAGACTAACCCTTGGATTACAATGTTTGGAAACAGAGTTGCTTGAGTTATTAACAATAAAATGCATTGCCAATGGGTCTTGAAAGCCTGGCTCTGTTTGCAGCCAGTACTTCAGGATTCCTCCCAAGGTTGTCGTCCTGTACTGAGATCTCATTAGTTTCTGGCACATCCTCAAGGATGGAAACGGCGAATGCTCAGATTTGCTGTTACTGTTCAAATTACACTTGGATTTTTTGAGTCTGATATTGAATCAGACACTGCTTTATCCTGGTAATTCTACCCACATTTCTCTTGTGTGCATTTATCTGCCCGTACTCCCACTTTGACTCGCTCACCTCCTGCAAATAAAACTTCTAAAGCCTGAGACCTCTTGTTAGCGGTCCAGAAAGAAGATTGTACTTTGCAGTTTGCAGTGTTGTCCCCATAAAAGCAGAGGAGAAAAGATAAACTTGAGAACTGGAAAGCTCAGACTTTGCAGTAGAAATCTTACACCTGTAAAGGACTTGGTTACAGCTGCTCCATGGTAACAGGTGAGCAGATAGGAGCTTCCTTTGGCCATGTTTCAATTCAGATAAACATGAGCTAGCAGGGTATCTGTGGTATTATTGGGCTGAGGCTGTGCTGACTTGATTTTAGGAGGTCATTTGTGTAATATCTGTATAACGACACAGAGTTTGACCTCTCCTTAAGAGGAGTTACAGGGCCCCCATTACAATTTGCATTTAAGAATAAGGATTTTTAAAATAAATGACTGTGGTTTCTTTTATGTGTGCATTTTAAAATGTTTTCTGGAGGTTTTGAAGTACTACTTCTGGAGGTTTTGAAGTACTTCAGGTACAGAAACAACTTGTAAATTTGGCTTCACTTGTGTCATTGTCCACTCAGCCCTACTAAGAAAGCTAAGGGTAGGTGCACTTTCACTTCAGGAATTTTTATCAAATTGAATATTTCTGTGCTAGTTAGCACTGAAAACAAGAGTCAGAGAAAACAAACCGTAAGTAGGCAGGAAATTCCCCTCCACCCCTTTCTACTGGAAACACCACATTTTGTTGTGTTTTCTTTCTCCACGGTTGCTCTGTTTCTTATGATTCTTTTTTTCCACTGCTATGCCAATAAGGTTGATACTGGAAATGCACTTCAGGGATCCAAGTCTCGCCGAGGTCAATCCCGACTGTGAGAAACCGGAACTGGAGTTTACATGGTCATTTATCATTGGGATTTTGAAGCTAATGATGAAGTGGGGAGTGCTTCATTTCCACCAGCAAAACCCCTACCACCACCACTAGAAATGATGGTGTGTGGGAAGAGCACATTTTATGCCTTCTGGGTTTCTGTCTCTGTTGCAACAAGAGCAGAGGTGGCTGATGGGCCGCAGGGGTGCTGTACCCTTGAGGCAGGTGAGCTGGTGGCACGCTTCCCCTCCTCCTGAAGCCCAGCCTCTTGCCTTTGCCCACGCCGATGACCACCTGTCAGCTGCTTCCCCGGCTGGGCTTCCAGTTCACTTCACCAACTGGTGTCGTTGTGAGGATGTGCTCATTTCCACAGCAACCTGCTCCCTCATTGATGTCTGCACGGGCAGGCATCAGACCAGAAAATTCTCTGTGTGAGCTGGATTTCTGTTTTCCCTTTCAAGGCAATCACATGTGTTTTGAAGCAGGGATTTTTATCGGTTGCCAGCAATGTTTTCCTGTAAGGGACTGTGTCTCTGCCAAAGTCATATATGAGCATGACACAAATTACCATCCTGAGTAAAGTTGTGTATTGCATTACATAACCTCTTAACAGGAAAAAAAAAGCAACAGCTAAAGCAGCACTTATATTTATGAGCGGTATTTCATGGCATTAGTTCCATTTAGGCTGTAACGCTTCTCTGACACAGATGCTTAATCTACTCTTTATTTTCAAGAACGTCATCCAATAATTCTCATTTCAAATCTACCAGCACACCCTCCCCCAGCCCTTTGGTGAACCACGGTGTTAAAGACTTTATAATAAATCTTTCCTTTCAAGTGCTGTAATGAGCTTTTTTCTTGTCATGTTTTGGTTCGGTTTTTTTTTTGGAAGTGGTGAGCTACAATGGGACTGGCTGCTGTGTAGAGGCAGAGGGGAAGCCATCCTGCAGGTTACAATAGCTGGTGTATCTGCTCTAAAGGAAGAAAGCAGGAAACAACACAGTGTCCAAGCTGATTTGGGTATTCACAAGTTTCAATATGGTGGCTGGACATACCATTAAGCTCTCCTCTTTCTCTCCAGGTGTGCATCCCTTTGCCTCCCTAGAAGGTGTCAATCAGCTGAAGCACCCTATTTTTGGGCACTTCAGTAACCAATGACTCTTAATGGTTTCCATATTCCAATTTAATGTCAGTAGGATGGAACTAAAGCTTTGCCAATAGAAATAGTCATTTTCAGATCTAGTTTTTCCAGGATGCTCTTCATTCGGTCACTGAGGTCAGTGGGATAGTTAATGAAGAAAGATGCTTGTCAGTGTTTTTAAATATCAGTCCTTTTTTTTTTTTTCCTCTACACTTCGGAGTTTTTTTGAGTAAAATGTGTAAAAAGACATCTGTATTTTGGATCTTTACCTAGTTTTTATTAGTATTTACATGTCACTGTTAAGTGTTTGCTTACAGTCCTTTCAATATTTGAAATATTTGCAGTGGATTTAGTGCTAATGTCAAAGATTAAATTAATTAAATATAGAAAATTAATTTCAAAACATCTGAAATGCTTTTACTGATAATACACAGCACAACAGGCTGGCATCCTACATGTAATCAGCATGGAAAAAAACACTAATACTATCAATCCAGGCAGGCATTCATATTTTTAAACTTAATGAAAAAGGTTTGCCTTTTATTTATATTTTGGGCTGCTGATTATGATTATAACTTCATGGAAAATGAAAGACATCTCAGATGTCTTTCAGATCAAATGTACTGCTGCCTATTTAACACTAAGAATCATTCCATGACAATTTTCATGAAAATATCTGAGTGTTAGTAGATATGATGAGAAGTATTGTTTGTCTGAGTGTGGTTTTGCTCATTCTTTTCCCATTACCATATGTAGCAATTGACATTCCTTTGTAGCACTTCAGCTGAGCTCTCTGCATGCGGTACAACTATTAATACCCACTGAAGAAAGGAACAAAACCACAGGGCTCAGAATTTCTCTCAAAGCCAAAGTATTGTTGCTTCTTCAATATAGGGACTATATTGAAGTTATAGTTCTATAGCTAATAGAACTTTTATTAAAACAACTGTGTTGATAAACCTCAGTTTTGTGTGTATGCTATCTTATAAGTAAAAAAGCTGGCATATTTCCAGTTTGCAATAGGCAGTGGCTGGAGAGAAAACACAGACCAGACAAAAAAAAGCTCCATACATCACTTAGTTCCCAAAGTACAAGGTGACGGTGCTAAACTGTTAGAATAGGCAGCGGCTAGACTAGTCTTCACGCAGCACTTTATTGCTTCTGCCGTGAAGGGTTAATCTGATTTCATTCGTGTCTTGCTCAGGATTTCCTGTTGTGCAGCAGAGAGAAGAATTTGGCTTTCCTTTGTGTGTGTGTGTGTGTCTGTGTGTATCTGCGTGTTCTTTATTCCTAGTGATGCTCATCACTAATATCTCAGCATCCTGCAGTAATGTTTTACATGTCATCACTCCACAGGCACCTAGCAAGTCAGGGAACAGCATACAGTGATGCAGAGCATTTTCACATCAGCTCCAGAAATTAAATTCCCAAGCAAGTGTTGTACACCTAAATCTATACATTGGAGGACATGCTCACCTGCACCTCAGGCGAGGAGGACAAAGTACTGGGAGGAGATCTGTCAGGTCCTCACAGCAGGATGCACACCGGTGCTGCGGGGGATACAGAGTGAAACAGAGTGAAATGACTTTGTGTCATCTTTTGTGGTAACAGAGTGCTCTTGTTTTTGTATTATCCACATTATTCACCACTTTAGGCCCTGCACTGAGAAAACACTTGAAACCCAAAATGCATCGTTGACAGCAGCTGGAAGATGTGGGTGAGTGTGAGGGGGTGCAAGCGTGCATGTGCACGGCTGCAGGGCACCGTCCTGCACAGAAACAAGGCTGTGCTCACGCTTCCTGGCTCACCCTGCCGTGCTTTCCTCGCGGGGCTGCTGAGGAGACCCTTTGCTCATGCTCAGGGCTGACAAGGCAGGGGGTGGCATGAGGTCACCCTTGTTTTCTGGAGAGTGGAAGTTTTAGCGAAGGCGCCTGCTCTTTCTTTGCAGAAGATTGGACCTTCAGTCCGCCTGCCCTGCCTTCTCCCCGGCCCGCAGCCCACGTTGGAGAGGGGCTGTGGCCGGGCTTAGGCCCCAGCCTGGAGGCCGATGAGCACTGGAGGCATTTTCATCCAATGACACTGCAGCTGCACATGGTTTATGTTTTACAGAGTCACACTCCGTTTGTAACCTAGACTGCCAGACTCATATCTCTAGGAACAAGATTCATTCTGGAAACAAGCTATTGTGAAAATACCCACATGTCTATGAAAGGCACACCATTTCCTTCCTTTGGAAAGCTGCATTTTGTCACTAAAATGGTGGTGTGTGGCGTGTGGTGTGATCCTGACGTCCTTGCAGGCAAGGCAGAGCTGAAAAACTTTAAGCTGAAAAGCTTAGATAAAAAGACACCGTTGCTGATGTGTAGTCAAACGTGACAATTGGATCACAGTATCATTTGCTATCTCCCAAAACAAAATTTAATGTTTCCTACTGAAATTGAAAAAAAAATTACCTAGTAATAAAAACAGCAGTCCGAACAAAGCTAGATAGGCACAAGTGGTATTTTTTACTAACAGCTCCTAGGTGTCTGAGGAAAAATTGTGCCACCCAAGCAGTCAATAAACTAAGTCTCTTTCAAACTAACCTTAGCAATTAATAAAACAGCCTTTTTGTTTTTTGAATAAAAGCTGTGCCAAAGGAAACAATGCAAACTGCATGGGAAGAGTTTAATTAATATCCCTAAACACTATCTTCCCAGAGAGACAACAGAGAACCAGGCATTTATATTAATTAATTGGGCAAAAATATCTGCTTAGTTAAATGGATGTAATTAAAAGTAATGTCTTGAGGCCTGCTTTTAAAGTCCTTTTGCTGCTTTAAAAAAATTATCTGGGACAAGTTTTCCACTGAAGAGACCAGTTGTTTATTTGATCAAAATATCTAAACAAAAAGTTTCTAAGAGATTCAGAATTTAGCTTGCTAACTCGCATGGACAGAATGCAGTCAATAACAGGAAAATCTACCTTCAGGTAGTTGTATAAACCAGAATCCACATATAGAAGAAAAATCAAGTGGAGCTTTCTTCAGATTGAGGCTTATTTTGAGTGACACTGGAAGTGGTCATTTCAGCATGTAACTCAGGGCTTAGAGGAGTGCAAGAAAGCAAAGCAGTGAGAAAGCAGAATTAGAAGGTGGAGAAGAACCAAAGACAAGAATAAAAAAGTGAGGCAGGAGATAGGTATTGAAAAATCTTGCAAGAGACAGAGAATTGCATTGAAAAATGTGAAACGTCCTGAGAAAGACCCTGGAATCAGCACGAGACCTGTTGAAATGAGCTGTGCACAGGGGAGCAACTACTCTAGTCGGGAGAGAACTGTGTCAGGAGATGAGGCTCTCTTCCTATCAGAAAGATACTTTATTCTGCTTGGCATCCTCAACTGTTTTCATCTCCATAAAAAATTAAAATGTCAAGAAACTCTCCTAAGATTTGACAATAAACTGATAGTCAAAGGCCAGCTTTAGGATTATGATATTGTCTAAATCAAGTCGAATCAGCCTACAGACTTGGATATTTTATCAGTCCTCCAGCCATAAAGATATTGGCTGCTCTGGATAAAATTAATCTCATTTGTCCCTTTCAGTTTTATGCAAGCTGCATCCTGCTTTGTCATATTTGGCTTCTGGTAAAACACTACTGGCACACTACTGTTCCGCCTCAAAATGCTGCCTGTGGTTCAAGCTTTTTTCCCTAAGGAGTGACATAAACCCTCCATGAGGTGAAATACGGACACCTGCAGATTTAGAGAGAAGCTAGTGTTTCTGGTGACATTTCTGATTTTTAAATGATGGAGCTGGACATGAAGTTAGACCTCATGTCTTCTCACTCAGTGCCACTGGCACATGGTATTGATGCTCTCAAGGCTGTACATAAGGTTTCTTGCCCTGCCTCTAGAACATCTGGGAATACTGACACCCCTCACCTCCTGCATTTTTCCCTTCTTGTCCTCCTCCTCCTCCAAAAAAACCCAACCCCCAAAAAACAACACCCATACCCAACTTACCATTACATCCATAAAAAAAAGTAGTAGCAGGTATCAGTTCCTGAAGTCTCTGTCTAAACCATGAGAATTAGGGTGAATGCTATATTATGGCTCAGTAGCATTTAATTTTGGAGTTTTTTAGGCTTCAAGCTTCAAGTAGCTCTCTGCAAAAAGGCACACGTGTAAGGATTCCAATCATCTCACACTCCGGACAGCAGTGCTTGCTGCTATTCTTTCTCCTCACTGGAAGCAGTAAATTCCCTGAGAGCAAAAATGTAGATCTGAGCTGAATTTGTGCTCTATTCCAGTTCTTCTCCTAATGGCTAATACTATGGCTGTAGGCATTATGATTTTGCGCAGCTGAGGTACCTTCTAGGTGGATGCCAAATCTTGTCATTATACAAAGCTTCATTGCTGGTGTCAGAAAATAATAACATAGCCATTGCTTCAGCCACTGTATGCGCTCAAAGTGAAATTTTCTTTGATGGTCTGTGAGCGGGAACATGGACCAACATGGGGTACTCTGCATGCTCTAGTCACCCACCTACTATGTGAAATACTGCCAGCTCATGGCAACTGCTTGCAGAGCCTTGTTTAGAGATCCTCTAAAATAATAAAGATGGATGTTGTCATTTACAGCTTCTTTTGCTTATCCAAGAGGTGCTCTAATATAATATAGAAATATTCTCATGTTTTCCTTGGAAGCCTTATTACTCTTCTGCAAAGAAAATCTCTTCCCTGCTCACTGGCAAACTGGCTCACCACTTCCTTTTCCATTGCTGTCCACATTTGGATGGTAAACTAGTGATTCAACTATTCAGCTAGCTCAGATACTTGTGTAGTAAGTTTTACGGTTTGAACTCTGTTGACCAAGGAAAAATGGTGAAGTTTGCAAAGTCAAATATTCTGTTCAGCTTGTGAAAATTTAATTTGGCTTTCACAATTTTTCAAAATACAGTGATGTATTATGTTTTTCCCCAGAATTCCATCGCACACATTATTTGTAGAAAATGAACTTGATCTGAAGCCAAATTATAATGGAGCAATGAAGGAGGTTGTTACTTACAAGACGTCTATGTAATTTGCAGTAGAAGTTGTTGAGAATGAGGAAGGCAATTATATGAAAAAGAAGAACAGTTTCACATTGGTCTTCTCTGGAAAATTGTATCCCTTCACAGGAATGCTCAGAACACAAATAAATCAAGGTGTATGTCTCCCTCACAGCTAACGATGATGGGTAAGGAAGAAAAGTCCATGAAAAAAAAAAAGTCTTCCGAGCAGGATTTGGACAGTATGTAACAAAGTGCAACACAATTTGAGCAAGCAGGAGAAAAATGTGGAATAGGCGCTTCTTACGAACAGCCTGCATTCTCTATATCCAATGTGTCATAGGGTGCACTGAGAAATGCAGCAGGCAATTAGATAAGACCACATCATTATATGTATGCACATGGGACTGAAATTACACTTCTTCTGCAGTTCCAGAATTTCTTAATGTCTGAATACAATTTTGCGAATGTAAGGGTCTTTTTTCAACAATCTCTGTGTGTGATACATGTATCTGATTTACTGTTTCATCTTACTGAGATTTAAAGAGGTACTTAGTAATGTGCTTTGAAGCCTTGTAGTTCAAATTTTCCTTTTTTCTGTGAAACAGGTTAAGCTGAAGCATAGCACTGAGAGTGTTAGGTGTTATGGAACGTTTAACACTAAAATGGAAAATAATAAGAAATGATAGTTTTGGGGCATCTTGCAATCATTGCATGCCTTAGATACACAAATTTACAGGAAAGTTTAAGAGTTAAAATAATTGTTAGAATAAATGACTCTGTACGTAAGTATTTAAACAAATGAAATATTCTGAAGTACTTTCAAATGAAGGACCAGTGGGAATGCTAGCGAAGCCACTGTTTCAGAGACCTGGATGGAAATTTCTTTATGAATTGCTGAATAAAATTTCAGCTGGATCTCTGAGAGGGGGTTGCATGACACTTTTTCGGTCTGGATCAATTAACCTGGTGCTTTATAAATTGATAAGAATAGGATTCTTTGTTAATTTCAATATTTCATCACACCTATAGATTAATATTTGTATAATTTTTAATGTGGCAATTTGAATTATTAAAAAATTAGAAAACCAGATGGAATTACAAAACAGCAACAGATTACTTAATTAACTTTTGCCTACTGGGATAAATAGAACATACCACAGAATATATCAAAGCAGACACCAATGAGACACTATACATCCATTAGTATGCAGGAGGTTTTCTCTTCAGATATCAGTTCTTATCAGACATAAGTATATGCCTATCAGTCTTATTAAATAAACCCAGCAACTCATCATGTTATAATCCATAGCATATAACACCAGGGCAAAAATCAAAAGAAATACACTATGATGCTTCCCATAGACCAATGAAATCTGCCACCAAATAATGAGAAGTGGACAAAGAGTGAAAAAATTAATTGCTATT
Organism: Fulmarus glacialis; assembly: GCF_000690835.1. NCBI lineage: Eukaryota > Metazoa > Chordata > Aves > Procellariiformes > Procellariidae > Fulmarus > Fulmarus glacialis. The sequence goes on from NW_009232384.1 coordinate 45,470, forward strand.
ATTTTACGAAGGAGTACGAAATTTAAGTTAGTTTGCAAATACTAATAAACATCCTTCAGCTGTGCAAGAGGGCCTTAAAACAAAAGTAATCAAAATACCAGATTTTAAAATTGTTGTCGTGTTTGTCTAATCATGTTACAAACATTCTGTCAGTTCCATTGCATGACATGTATTCTATACATGGGTAAAAACATGAAAAACGTCAGTGAATCAGCCAAAGTCCAGACCTGTAAACCCATAATAATATTAATCTTCCTTACTTATATGAAATATCCCTTGAACTTATTGCAGTACTGTATAGATTTTTGTAAATTTCTTAGTATAATTTGCCAAGATGTGCTCTGAAATAAAAATTATTTCAAACAGGATTCCAGCATGCTTCAAATGGAAGCTCTACAGTTGCTTCATTTGGCCAACGAACCCTAGCAAATGACTTCCAAGATTCCTAGAAAAACTAATGATAAGTATTGCACACCAAATACGTGTCTAAACGATGTGCACTGATACCTTTTTATTTAATAAAAATGAGTCTCACCAGATATATATGTGCATACATTTGGTTATTGCTATTGGAATTAACAGCCTGCAATTTAATCCCAGCCTATTAGAAACAGGGCTCAGCAGACCCACACAAATTGAAATGAATACTTGCCACAGGCTTTTCACCAGACTTCAAGACGATGTGTTTTTTAGTACCTTCAGACTAATACCAGTTAGGTTTTGAACAGTTTCAATCTCGTGCTAGCTGATTTAAAACAGATGAAAATAAATGCGTGTTACACAAAATAAAAGAATACAGAAAATACAGTATTGTATTATTTACTGAACAAAATAACAAGTAAAAATCATGTTTGTTTGTTTTTTTAAAACATCATTAAGTAATCAAATTTAGACCATACAAGCATCAACAAGAAATGTAAATAACTGTACTATTAAGGTGGTATCTACAACTTTTTTTAACTGCTTGAGATCTGAAACTGCAAAGGTTTAAAATGATTCAAGTGCCTTGTACAGTATGTAAAATATTTGATAGTCAATGACTACAATGAAATGTACATACAATACCTGAATTTAATATTTTAATAGCTCAGGCCCAGATCATCAAAGTATTTAGGTTCCCACTCCTCATGGAAGATCTGGGTCTCAGTGTATATTAACCCCTTCCACGAAAGGAGTAACTGTTTTTGATGGTGTGAGTTTATAGTCTTGTCTTTCCCTATACAGGGAGGGAAAGGGTCGATATTAAAGAAAGAGTGGTTCCAATAGGCAGAAAGCGCTGCAACGAACCACCTTCCCAACACAACATAAAAATATTCTAATATTAAGGATTATTTTACAACTCAGTGGAAATATGCAGTAATGCAATCCATTTCCTTTGTCTGGATGACAAAAATGCAGTCTTAACAGTCACAAGAGCCCGCCTTGTGTTAGCTATAAAAAAAAATATATTTATATATATATTTATGCAACTACTATGTGCATTAAACAAAATCACTGTATGAATCAGCAGGGTTCAATAACACTTGTATCTGAATCTCTGGAAGGGGTGCATTGAAGTCTGTGGTGCTTCTCAGTAAGGACTCGCAATGAAATGGCAAAGGATAGAAACCCATTTGTTTAAAATCTTATTTTTCATATCACATTGCCTAAGAGATGGTCCATAAGATCTCTGGCAGCTAAAAGGATTTGTTGCCATTACTTCAGCCTACTGCTCAGAAATGAAAGATATCCCTTGAAACAAACCTGGTAACTAATTTTTAGTGAATATTGAAACTGAAAATCAGCCCAATTTCATCGTGAACTCCCATGACATAAAATAATTTCACCATTGTGAAAACTCTCTGTTGTCTTCATTTCTTACCAATTTGTGTATCACGAGTTGTTTAGAAGGATAGTAATCAGCAATGTACAAGAAACATTGTACTACTCCTGGAAAGCATATACTTTGTGACTCGCTCAGTTAGGTGGGCAGGTTAATTCAGAATTGAAAAGTGAGTGTATTTCACATCCACTAATAGAAGTATTGGAAAATTCCTTTTTTTTCTTCTTTACCTGCATTGAGATACGTTTCTCAATCACATGTGAACACTGATCAGTGCTCAGTTTTTGAGATACCAGAGAAGAACACTTGAACCAAAGGGCAATACCCTTGTGCACCAAAGCTTTATTATATTTTTGATTACTGTGCATCCCCATACCTAAAGCCAGTAACATGGCACTTGTGCCATAGTTCTGATACCGTAGGCGTCCACTGACAAGTGTTCTGCATGAACCATTGTGTCTCAGTCCACTAACAAAAATTACTGTGCAGTGGTAATCTGGTATCTTAGATAGTTTTTCTTCTTGGACAAAGCTTATCCAAAATCTTCTTTCTATCAGGCTACAGCAGCTTAGGGCTCCTTTTCTTTAAAGAGAGGCAAAGTGAATGTCTTACACCTGTAGGCCAGTACTGGTGTTCTGTCCTAGAAATTTTAGCATTGCTCTGATACAATGAACCCTTCTTTTTCTCCAACTGGTTCCACTTCAGCATAGGCAGGATGTCCAGATCCTCTTCTGAATTTCATTGCTGGCCATCTGCTTGGACGTCGCTGTAACAGCAACAACAAAAAAATAAACTTTCAGAATATGAAGGGTACAACAATAAGTTAATAATAAAAAACTTTAACAATGCTCTGTAATTTTGGTCTCTCTCTCATGCTAAAACCCACTCCATGTAGTTGTTACAGGAATGGAGAAGCACAGTTCAGCAGCAAAAGTCAGAGGAATTAATCCCTCTTTCTAAATTTGTGGGTGATGGCTGTTCTCCAAGACCTAAATCATGCCACTAGGCCTAGCAATGAAAATGATGAAATAACTCCTGTCTAAAACTGTTGATCAGTGGATCTGTGAATTTTGTTTTATAAAGACTTGCTGATCCACCACCCCCTAAAAGATCTGTCCACTGCTCTTCCTTCCTAGTTCTGCATAGGAATTTGCTAACTTACTCTACTCCATGGGAGAATGTGTAGCAGAGTCCACAGAAACTGTACTTTTAGAAATTATTTAGAACAAAATTCTAGCATGCTTATGCAGGACTTCCAAAATAATGACTTTCTATTTCAAGTGCCATAATCTCTACGAGTAGTTTACTTTGATAGTTCAAATAGAAGCAACCTTTTTATTTGAACTCTTATGACCTTTGGGTGCAAGGGTCTTAAGAGGTCCTAACCAATTTTCATTAGGATCTTTGGTGCCTGCTTTAAAAACAGCTAATAAACAGAGAAAAGAAATAGATCTTTTCTAGGGCAGATAAAACTATTCCTATATGATTGTGATACCTCTGGGAAGGAAAAGTGCTTTAAAAATCCTGTATTTTCAAACCAATCTGTGTCTGGGAAGACTCAGACTTTGGGTGACCAAGCTGAGATTCTGTCAAAAGGAATAGTTTTCAGGAAAGTAGGGAAACTCTTTCTTAAAGTCAGTTAGCAGAAAAAGCTCTCCTAAAATGATTATTCCCTATTGAAAATTTTATCTGCCAAATATGCTGATACATATTTCTTTTTCTTTACTGACAACAGTTACAACCTGCTTAGAAGGAGGGCTGGAAGATACAGCAACCTATATAGAAACATTGCAGGAAAATGAGAGGAGAAACAGTGAAGATAAGTTACAGCCTGTATTTTCTCTGACAGTTCAAAATCTAAACAATTTAACTTTATGATCTTTCTTCTGAAAAGAAACATTGCATTTGATTTTCTGTCCCCATAATACACCATTTTGACTGCCTTCTGATCACTAACAATATTTCTTGCTGCTGAGGGGTGGTGTTGGGGACCACAGAACAGCCACAGCCATGACATTATGCTGGGACTCATGGTGCTGTCGGGCAGCAGCCACTAAAGAAATCTTGGGGGACCACTGAATCTTGTTACCTACAAATCACACAGCTGTCTGCGGGTACAGCACAAAGTCTTCCTCAGTGATCACTGTTAGGAAGATACAATATAAAAGCAACTGATTTCTTTTTCTCCCATTGCAGGATCAGGTTACTTTTGAGGCATCCAAAGTTAAATTCTGTTTGGCAGGTAATTTAAAATCCCAGGCCTTTCAATGCAATACCTTCCTACCAAGTAGGAAGGCAGAACACTGTCCTCTTTAATGGATGTCTTTTCCTAATAAGAAAACTGAGTCTATTGAAACTTTGGAGACTTTTTTCTACCTAAGCTTGGTTCAGCATGGTTTCAAAATTAAGAAGAACAGTTTGGTTACTGCTAAGGAAAAAGGGTCATATTCTGTTCTCAGATTCACTAAAGTAAATCAGGAATAATTCAATTAAATGTAAAGGACTTATTCCAGATTTATACTGGTATAAATGAGAAAAGAATTTGACCAAGAGGTCTCTAAGGAAAAGAGAAAATGAAAAACTGTTGGAAAAAAAAATTAGAAACAGTCTCAAATGGCAGCATATAAGGATGAGCTGAGTTTTAATCTATTAAGTTGCTCCCTAATTTCATTTTAAGATGTACCCATGATTAGTTACTACTTCCTTGCTATGTTGCTGTTAGAAACTAAATCTACCATTTTGGACTACTCTTTTTAATTGGCCTTTCCAGATGATGAAATATGGAACAGATGTGTATCAGTTCTAATGATACAATGTGATACAACATAAACATCAGCTGTTGTTCCAGATATAAACCAACAGATTTAAAGGTCATCTCCAAAAAGTACAATTGCAGCTTTCTGTGGTTTCTCTTCATGCCTGAGGTGAGATTTTCCATTCCTAGTGACAGTCTGTTTAATTTGAACTTCTTTGTGTGCATGTGGGTAATGTAAGTTGTTGCTAGTCTTAAAAGAGAGCGCTGACAAGCTATCAATTAATTGACTTGTGTATTGACCCCCAAAAAGCTGTACAGACATTACAGTTTTAATTGATAAAACCAAAAGTAACTTAATTGATATCAGGAGACACAAAGCTCCTTGAGTTACTGAAGCAGCTCAGGAAATGCCTAATGCATTCTTCCCCGTTATTCTCTATGAAGCAGGGTAATAAGAAGATACGAAAAACCTAACACCCCCCCACCTCCAACCCACAAAAAACACAAAACAAAACAAAACAAAACAGGGAGAAAGCAATCTGGGTATTTTAACTAATTCGTCAGTTTTGTCATCCAATTTAACAGGAAAAAATGTGCTTCTTCCTCTGGAATTAGAATTTTTAGAGGAAATCCTCTGAGCTGTGGCTGGAAAGTTGTAACTCCTGCTTCCTTTCAGTGTATTACAAAGCAGGAAAGCAGGAATAGGATTTTTCTCGTAGGACTGAAGCTTCCTTGGGCTCATTATTTTCAGAAAATAAGGATGAGGGAAAAACACTTGTGACCTTACATGACCAGGATGCCGAAGATACATGTCAGGATGCAGAAGAATAATTTACGATACACATTAAAAAAAAGTTAGTTCCTATTGAAGATCAGTAAGATAGCAGTCGGATAATCCATGGAAAGTGAGATGTACCTTTCATGTTTCTTACATTATGCCTGTCTACAGCACTGTTGGTGGCTGTGCTGTATATTTGACTTCCTACAGCAATGCTAAGGCTAGAATAACTGTCTTTAAGCAAATCTTGCACTACAAGCAGAATGGATACTATTTGTCTTACTTCTGAGAAAAAAAAAAGAGGGGATTCCACCTATGAATCCTAAAGGATAGAGACTGGAGTATCTTCTTACTGTTGTTGCACGGAAAGGTCTGCAAGTGTATTCTCGTGGTTGACCAGTTTCTTCTTCTGACATCTTTCAAAAAGAGGGAATTTTGAGCCTTATAGAGCCTCTTCTATCCATCAAAATGGTATGATTTCATTAAGACATGATTAAAAAAAAAAGGTTTGATACATATCTGAGCATACTTAATTGAATACTGTCTAAACAAAACGCAGTTGGTATGATCTGAACAGGGTTTCCAGTACTAGAGTTTATGATTTTTTTTTTTTTTTGAGATTGCTAGCTTTTGACCATCTTA
>NW_009232384.1:51484-79084 GCF_000690835.1 Fulmarus glacialis
CTGCTGAACATTAACTTTTTCAAGCAAAAGAGAATGAACTGGCTCAAGTTGAAAACTACAGGCGAGTCTCAGATAGGTCAGTGCTTTCTGTATGTGTTTGACTGTATTGGTGGAATTGTACACAGAAATTTCTAGTAAACTTGATCATATTGAAAGGGAGGAAAGGGAAAAGGACCCATCAATTTTTATATTATGGGCCTCTATTAGCTGTCCAGAGATCATTTAAAGTAAAGCCATTTATTTTCTGCTGCCAGCAAGGCTCCTACCTATTATGAGCCACCAGATCACCAGTGATGCAACTATAAAATAAGAATGGAACAGTCTGCTAAAATTTAGTAAAGAGGTAAAATTCAGTAAGAATTATGTATTTCTACACTGACTTACAGACTAGAAACCATTCAGTGCCTCAAATTAATGTTATCTTGAAAACAAAGGAAGTGATCAATTCAGACTTCCAGTGAAGAAGCTGGTACAAAATCAATTCAAGAAGTTTTAATGGATTTTAAAAATGTTTGAAAAGAATGACCTGAGTACACATAAACAAGAAACGAAATCTACTTTGTGCATGCAATAGGAAAACGAATTGTAAGGGATAAGCAATATACAAGATCAATTACAGGAGGAGAGCCAGTTGTATGAAGTTGTATTGAAATACTGGTATTCGAAGACGGATGCCCTCTCCTGAGAGATTCTGGTGCTGACATTATACACTATCTCTAAAATTTATGCCAGTTAACACTTTTCACCTGAGATGATAATTCATTAAAAGCAATTGTAACAATGTATATTTTGTTAGCTGCAGTAATTCTAAGCTTTTACATTACCTTTCATACATCTGCATGAAGACAAGTTTCTATCAATAATGGATAGAAAGAACTTGGCAACATGTATTACATATTTGATATTCTTACATCCTATCCTTTACTATCCTCATCCCATCCTCATCCTATCCTTCACTCTGTACAGAAAAATGGAATGAGCATGATTGTGTACAGATCTGCAGTGTCAGAAGAGCAGTGAGGGGAAAAAATAATGAAAAATCTGACCCTGTCATCTCCCCAACCCTGCCACACACACACTTGGTTCTGAAATTTTTTTAAGATTATCAAAAGTTCCTTCATATATTTCAATCAGCAAAAAATCCCAGAATGCTTGTGCATGGATCAACTCTTCATTCCTATTCAGCAGTAAACTTGAACAGTGGATTTCACCAAGACACACACACATTCTCTTTCCAAACTGAGTTTACGTGAGTATAAATGCTTGAATTAACATGAAAAGGTCAATCTTTCAAAGTCTTGAAAGACTCTCCAGAGCTCCCTAGCAACTTGATGTCCTACTAAACTACACAAAAGCTGAAGTTACTGAGCACTTTTAGGTTGAATGCTCTGATGCAACTTTGTCTTCTCTATCTATTGATTATTTTCCTGTATTTCAAAGTTTTCAAACTTTCAGAAGACTGTTTCGCTGTTTCTACTGAAGGTTGCACCTTACATATCCATTGATGTCAAGTTCTTTATCTAATTCAAGGGTATAAAGACATTTAAATCTATTTAAAAGCTGTATTCTTTAACCACACTTTGCCAACACCACCTGTTTAACTCTCTTAACTGGAAATATGTAAATACAGAGCCATCCAAATTCCACATTAATTGTCAAAACTCCAGACAAATTGTAAAGACCTACACAAACGGATTAAGAAAACGGGAAAAAACTATCATAATGTCTATTATTAATGTTAACCTGATACCATCAAGACCCATTAGTCTAAGTACACTTGTCCACTGTTCATCTCTCTGGGTATCCAGGCCTTCTACTTTCTCATGACGAGGAAATTTTTTTCTGTTACCAATTACCTTGCCCATAATATGCGTTGGTGTGCTCAAAGTTACATGAAATATTGTTTAGGCAGTTATAATTTATGCATCAGTCCTTAATCTCTTCTAAAACCACCCAATTTATTTGGCAGTCACAGTCAGAAATGGATGAGGTTTCAAATATTTGAAACTGTACTTCTGATATGTATTTCCAGGAATAAGAAAGATGAATTGCTTGACACCATGTTAATTGAATATTTTGAAGAAGTTGTTCTGAAATAAAGATTGCTTCAGACTTAAAATTCAGTGGAATCATTTACCAACTTCATTTATTTTTCTCCTTGATAGAAGTGCTTGTTTAAAGTATCTTTTTGTGATTTAAACCACTTCTCGTTATAACAATGTTTCGGCAGTCTTAGGTTCATCTAAGTAGCTGGCTGCTGATGGACGAGAAACAGAATGCCTCCTTCCTCCCCACCTTTGACTTTTATTGTCAGTGTTGATTATTTATTTTAGTGCTTCTCCCTTGTGGCCGATTTATGTTTCCCTTGCTGAGCTGCTGGTTCCTGGAAAAAATAACTTTGCTATCAGTACAAGGCAATGACAGCGAGATCAATGACAATACCCCAAATGTCAGGACACTGCAGACTTTGAAAGAAGAGAAGAATGATACTTGTTCTCTTCTTTTTAATTATCATCATCTTCATGAAACACAATTCAGCTCGAACTTCTGGACAAAAACAAATTGATGGCTGTGTCAAGCCTTTTTCAAACTAAAAGTTTGCTATCAGTACAAGGCAATGACAGCGAGATCAATGACAATACCCCAAATGTCAGGACACTGCAGACTTTGAAAGAAGAGAAGAATGATACTTGTTCTCTTCTTTTTAATTATCATCATCTTCATGAAACACAATTCAGCTCGAACTTCTGGACAAAAACAAATTGATGGCTGTGTCAAGCCTTTTTCAAACTAAAAGCATAAACCCCTGTAAAATGTATGTATATAATAAAAACAATGGGCCATATCCCAGAAGAAATCAGCAGAGTCTGTCTAAGCCAGCTGAGGATCTGACTCTTTTTTTAAAATTCCTTTTTTCTTTTTTACTCTGTCTCCTATTTACTTCTCATTTTTTTTGAAGACATACACTGCATCTGTGACCTTAATGCAGAAGCCTGGAAATGATGCATGGAGAACAGGGCTGGCTGTTAAATGCTGGCTCTTATTTGTGAAGTGCTGCTATGAGCAGAGACGTGTAACCGTGAGCCTGAAATGCCCATTAATTCCCTGAGCTCTGAAACAGCAGGAACTGTCTCTGGCTTTTTTGACTATTTTCTCCTTCTATGATGGGGATGAGCAGAACGTCAAAATCTGAATAAAATCTATTGCTAGATCTGCATGCCAGTGAATGTTTCCAGATATTGCAACATAATCCACTATACAGTTCAATTGTTAGAAAAACACCCAACAATTAGTACTTTCTCAGACCACCCCAGCTAGGGCTCAGGATTCGGGAACCATCTTCAGTCCACGCTAATAGTCTGCATGCTATTGTGAGGCTGACGGAGTTAAACGACAGGAGTGCAGACCCTTGCATGCTGGTTGGTCTCTATGCTAAGAAACAGTCCCAAGCTTATTTAGTTTACTAGTAAAGACATAATTCATGTTAAATCATTAAGAGTCGAGGTGTATCCCCCAGGGTCTGATCACACACTACTATTTAATTTGTGGAAGATCTGCAGCTGCTCATTCCTTCCTCCCTCTCCTTCTCCCCAAGGTCACCTCCTGGCTCCATAGCACCAGTTCAACTCTCTGTGTGGCCATTTGAAAAAACAGATTTGTGAGATTATCCAGCTTAAACATCCAAAATGAAGTAAAACAAACAACTGAAAAAGACATAGGTATGTGCATGTGTGTGTGTGAGTGTACATGCATGTTTCTAAGCAGCGGAATCAGCACAATAAAGCTCTGGAAAACCTCCAGGGAGGGTGGGAATATGAAGGCAAAGGCTATGACCTTTAAAATGGGATCTTAACTCAAAAGAATGATAACTTGCAACCACAAACACCCACACTTCTCTTCAGTGTGTGACATATTAACTACTATTAAGACATACACAGCTACTATTAAGAAATATACAGGCTCTGAATTCAATCGTATCCCTACAGCTTCAGAGTCTACATGTGTTAATAACTTGGATTTGGTTTCGTACCTATAAGTTGAATACAAGAGAAAGGCTCTTTGCCTGAGGTTAAGATGGTCCCAACTTGCAAAGTTAGTTTAGACTCCTTAAAATCCCCTACCCACAGAGAACTGCCACAGAAAAGTTTTATTCCGCTGTTGTGGAGCCTTACATAAGCACGTTTGGCAACAGTATCTCTGTGCCCAGCTGGGAAAAGACATCACTTCGTCTCACTCCCTGCCTTCATATTGGCCAGCAATTCCTCTGCTGTCTTCTCAGCTGTGGCCAGATCGTGTTGCCTTTGTTCCCCAAAGGCAGAGTACTTACCTCAGATGACAGCTGAGGTAAGTTTCAAACATTAAAAGGACTTTGGATCAATATATAAATCAGATAGGTAAGAAAAACACAAAAAAACCATACACATGAAAACTTCTTGTGTCACATGCAACCCTTCTGTCCACCAGATAGCTGGGTGCAAATAGGCAAAAGACATCTGAGTAAAAGACAGTCTGCTTTATGCAACGCTTTTTGATTTGCTAAATGTTCCCTGGACAGTAATTGCTCTCAGTGCCAAAGTTCACACACAAATGAAATCAATAAAGGTTAAAAATATAAGAAAAAAAGAACATGAAAAAAAGAAGGGAAGAAGTAAAATCTAAAATACTGCTAAAGGTGCTATTTGGCCCACAACTCAATGAAATTTGAGCAAATCCATCTGACTCAGCTGGGAATTTCTTTACCCCTATTTACATTTTGCTCCAGATATCTGTATCACTTTTGCTATGATCTATATAACAGGCATGCAATCCACTACAATTGGGGCATCATGCTTGCCTTCTTGGCCACCAAACCTCAAATCCTGAATGCAACTATACTACATAGGTTAGTGAATAAATTAATTACTTTTTAATTTTGGTATACCTAGTGTGTAGCTATATGTGTTATAGCTAGATTTCCGGCATAAGCTTCTGCTTTGTTGAAAAAAACATGAAGAGCACCATTTGACATGTTTGCTACTTTTAAAAAATCAGTGCAAATAAGTCAAAGTATACTCAAGAGACACAAGATTCCTCAAGGTAAGACTAGGTATGTAACTTGATTCAAAAGGGGAAATTATTGGCAATAAAATCAAATTCAAGGAAGAGAAAATACCACATGGATAACCATAAATAAATGGAAGACTAAAGCATACAACATCTCTTCTGTCGCTCTGCAAGCTAATCTTTAGTCAACATTTACTCTCAGCTTTTAGAAAGAGCCTGCATTCATTGGAACTGACTGGAACTCCCTTAACTTTAAAAGTTGATAATTCATTCTGTCTTTAGGTCACCAGAGAAGTGTCCAACTTAAACAATGAAACACATGTTGAATAGTGTGGGGACTGGAATAAACATTTTGGTTTGAATCTTCTACATGCTTAACAAAAAAGAGAACTTTTTTTGAAAAAGTATTGAACTATTCGGATGGTATTCTTTTAAAATGATACACTGTCATGGGCAAATTGAATAGCATTGGCATTCAAGACTTCTCAAGCTGTTTGTTCAAAATAGCTGGTTTTGTTCCAGGTGGGGCTGCACATATGCGTTGTGCTCAACAGCTATGAACAAAACCACTAGAGGAAATGTTTTCTTCAGACTTTAGAGGTAAAAAAAAAAAATCATAGAATAACGATACTCTGTTCTAAAACAATAGTTGCTTTTGGAATAAATGACATTTTTCTTGGCTTTTGTGTCTCGCTTATTTAAACCAACTAGTGCACTCAGAATATCATTTAATGGTGCTCAGAGGTGTCACAAGGGATTGCATTTATCAGTGCAAAGTTAAATAGTGCAGTCAAAGTGTGGGTGTATTTATCCTTATCTGGGGCAGCTCACTGAGAAAAGGGACTACATGACAAACATGAGGGGCATCACGAGTGGAATTTGAGACGAGCTGTATGAAAACCTGAGTGAGGTGGTAAGTGGATATTGGGTGATATCTGCAGAGAACACAAGGGAGGAAGAGACTTAAAGCCTCAGATATGGGATCAGTCTATTACGCTTTATTCAGTAACCAGTTGTGACTATAAACCAAACCAACTCAAAATTCCTTACATAGGCCTTAACCTAAAACAACCCAACAGAATCTGGTTGAAAATGATGCTTTACCTACAAAATAATGACAGCATCCTAGAATCTTAGATGTAAAAAGAAGTTTCTGTATTAGTCATGTTACAATTTTGAATGAATGCTATGTTTAATGTCAATATGGTGCCTCTATAAAGCATGCCTCTATAAAGTAGCTTCTTGAAAAGTAAACACAAATGAGGCAGGTCCCCGTTCTTTATTTTGCCCAACCTTAGATTTATATTAATTACTGATGATAGATAAACTGATGCAGATCTTGATTTGGCTAGAAGACTTGATGGCAGACTACAGTGTACTAGCTATTTTTTTGGACAACTGCATGAGGGAGCTGCCTGTCCATCTGTCACATCTTGTTTTAACTGTGCAACTTACTTTATCAATGAAGAGACTCATACAAAACAATATTATTTTCTGAAATATTTATGTGCTTGTTCTCATTTCATGACCAAGCCCATGGCAATCCTCTTGAGCTCTTTCCCCAGAATGGTAACATCAGATCCACATTTCATTCATTTCCCATAAATAATGCAGCTTGCCTGCTGTGGTATATGGGGTACTATGTTATCTGTAACAGCTTACTCAAATATTTTTCAATTGCACAAGTACAATAAGGAATGCTTTTTTGTAATGGTGACCTATTTATACCAGTTATGCCTCATTATTTTTTTGTACTTCAGTTTCAAAACACAAGCCTGAGAAAGTACATTCTCCTCTGTATTGGAAACACGTACATCCTATAGATCGGATGAATATAAGAATAATATATTCTACTCTTTATTTCTTGAATTGGTCAAACTATTTTTTTTTCCTTTGGAAATTAAATTATTAAACTTCTTAAAAGCAATTTCATTTCCAGAATGGATTACCTTATTTTGTTCTTCTGTGCTTCTGATACCAACAATTCGGAATTTGTGGAAATGTTCTGAAATACAGAGTAATCCTTTTCTCCACCCTTCGTGGTTTTACCACTGCATCAGTGGTTTTACCACTCACAGGGAAAGGCCACCCCTTTATGGCTAGAACTTTTTATAATTCTTGCTAAATGGCTGATTCTCCACAAGTATCACAATTTTCCTAGTAATCAAAAGAGGATGTAGTTTATACCATGTTTTGCATAACTTTGATTTTGACTAATTTACTTCCTCCTGTCCTTATTCAATTATTTCTCCTTTATTTTAAACAGAAAGATTATGTTTTTCTATTTTTTCTAAAAGCCTACATTACTTGCTCAAAGACATTTTAGCTTTGACTGCATAGATTGATTAATGCCACCTAAAGATTTAATTCAGTGGAAGGGGTTTAACAAAACTGATTAGGACATCACTGTTTGCATGATACATATCAATGAATGAAATAAATTACTATGCCATTACGACACTGAGAACAAAAATAAATAAATTAATGTGTGTTTTAATTTGGTATTCTTCTCTCCTTCTTAAAAAATGATGTTGCCATTTACTTAGCCTTTTCAGTCACATCATAACAGATAAGAAACTTGTTTTTACTAAAGTGAAAGAATAGCAATTAAATTTGTGTGTGAAAAAAAGAAAGGGACAAATCCGTCTCTTTTGTACAAGGACTTCAGTGGAATTTTGTTTGTCTACATCAATAGAGAACTGGCTTGAAATGTCACATAGACATGAAAGAAAACTACTGATTTTATTATGTGGATGCTGTTCCCTGATGGTTAACACAGTTACTTCGCTTGAGCCTGGAATATTGATAAACAATTCATTTTGATTTCTGTCACTCCTATTGCATCTAAGCAGTATATTTATTATAATGTCATTTTAAAGATGAATCATTCTGTCCATGTTCATGTCTCACTTCAATTCACAACGCTGTCACTACGAATGAATGTCTGTATCTTCCTGGTCCAGGCTTTCACCTAAGCAATCCCTAGGTACGTCCCTAGTGACATTTCCATTGCCCATTAGAAAGTGTCCAGGCTCTTAAAAGTAAGGGAGTACTACTAGTGGAGGTTATGAACAATCAGCATTTTTTTTCATGTTTAGCAACTATACTTATCATAAGGTAGAGGAACACTGCTGAGTTGAAAAAAACACAAGTAAGTGTAGGTATTCACATTTTTTTTGTAGAATCTATGGCAAATGTTCCTTTCTCATATTGTCATGTACAGTGGAGTTGAGCTGACTAAATGTCAGCATCTGCAATGTAGATGTCTGCACCTGAGGTAGCTATGTATATTTGAGGGAGAAAAATGTTAATTTATCTAATCCTAAAGGAGATGTCTCAAATAGGTCAGATGAATCATGGTCTAAAAGAGTTTGTTTCTCTCTACACTAATACAAAGAGCAAAGGGAGATGATATTAGATTTAGATGTCAAAATTATGTGAAAAAAGTCTTTCCCACACTCTGAGGCAACGTGTTAAAAGATTTCTACAATTGAATGTATGGAACAGCTAATACATGTTTCCAGCTGAAAACTTACTTGAAGTCTGCTCTTCTGGAGAATTAATGAATGCAAACATTTTATTTTTCCACAGGAAAATAATTGAAAAAATATATGTCCTGAAATAAAATGCCAGTGCACATGACAGCTAATGGAAAAATGCTATGGTGAGAACAACGAGGGATGGGAAAGAGAGGTGGAGTGGTATCTGAGATATATCTTTTTGATATCTGTCCTGTGTGAAAACAAAAAAAAGTAATAGCAATAGTAGTTAAAGAAGCAGCTGAGTGACAAATATGCTAAGAACAAAACAGCATCACCTGCTAGGTGAGGTAGGTCCATTTCTTCAAAGCTTACACTACAAACACAAGAATACTTTCTAGATTTAGTTAAGAAAGTTCTGTTCTGGAGACCCCAATTATACTAGCCGAGTGACAAAACTAGTGACACAACATGTTACTTTTGTCTTACCTCTATAAAGAAGAGACTAGCCGCTGACGTTGGATGATGATACATATAGATGGTCACGAGGATGGCTGCAGCCACAATGAGGACCAGGACTAGAATGCCGACAATTAAGCCGGCATGAAGCGTTCCACCTTTCTTCTCCGCCGCACTGTCATCTGTGGAAGCTGCACAAATGACGCACTTATTAGCACAGTAACTTATGTCTTATCCATTCCATTTCACAGCTCACAGTTGAGCATTTGCTTTTTCTGTGTTACATGCTCCTCGTTTTCCACAGCCCAAGTTGGAAAAAGATGTCAGATGTCTCTTTCCCACAACCGAATACTCTCATAATGTTAATGAAGAGACATTTCCAAATGCTTTACTAATTCTAACTCAATAAACAAAATTAATATCCTTTCTTTTGAATGCAATCTGGACATTCTGAAGTTCTTAATTACCTTCATAATGAATTTTGCTTTGATTTTCTCATAAAACTATCACAGCTGCCCTACAGAAAAAAAGTACTAATTGAATAAATTTTGAATGTTGTTTTTTTTTTTTAAAGCTTTGAGTTGAGACATGCCACAAACCATTGTGAGGTCTAGCTAATAAACACATTCTCAAAGCCTGATTCATTAGCTTGGAGAGCGGTTTTGAATCACCCTGTGCAACTGAATTAGACAGCCAAAAGTGTAACAGATGGATGTTAAATGACCCTGCAATACTCTAATCTTGGTCTGAATGGAACACGCATCATACCAAAGTATTACAGAAGACCATCCATTTACTAAACTTGATGTTGAGAGGCTGCTCATGCTATGCTTCCGTCAGGAGAAAAGAGGGCTCTCTCTGTCACACAAGCAACGTGTCAGCAGTGCTTCCAAATAAGTGATTGGAAGTCTTTTAACACTGTAACCTTTGTGGAAAAAGTCTCTCAATAAATTAGCCAACATCTGTAGAACTGCTTGTGCTTGGGTACGATTTCTACTTTGGACAACTCGGAGTATCATAGCAAATACAAACATGGTGACAAACAATCATTCTTCAGCATCCTCTTGCATAAAAGAAGTGCTTTTCTATCCACCACTGCAGGCAAAAGAGCAATTCAGAAGCCCTAGGTTTAAGAAACACCAGCAGAGCACTGGTCATCTGGCTTCACAAACTTATATCATTATCCTAATATTCCCACTGCTTTTTGCCTTTCTGGCAATACATCAAATCACCTCCATGGCTTACTACATACAAAACCAGGCTCGTCTCGCTTATGAAAAATTTCTTTCAATTCCACTTTTAAATTTCCTCTCACCGTGCTTGTTTGCCAAGCTGACTATAATGAAAATTGTTGATTTCTGCAGTCATCCTTTCTGTTGTGCCTTCCCCCTGAACTATTTGTTTGATTGTCTTAGAGTGTCATGGTCTGTGAGGTCAGGGACTGTCCCTTTTATTTGTTCTTGGAAAAGAGCTATTGAGTTATGGGTACCACTTCAAACAAGTTACTGTTATTGTTATTAATAGTAACAACAGCAATAACAACAACAATAACTATAACTGTAGGCGGTCTTCTACCATTCATCAGATTGTGACTAGAGCACTCCACGCTAATATTAAAAAAGAGAACTGGAAAATAATAGAAGAAGGGTGTATTGATCTAGGTCCTTATACAGTGTTAAATGCCTTGTATGAGAGGCAATAAAAGAAAATAGGAACAGTTAATCTCAGTGTAACAGCTCTTTGACATGTGGCAGCACTTTTTCTCACCAGACGAAGGAAGGCTGCATGGCCCAGTGGATTGCACAGTACCATTGTCACAATACGGAGGAAAGGAAAATGAAGATGTATTATCTTAGCCAAGAGCTATTTCTAACTATAACATGGAAGTGAATCTATGGGAGAGTGAAGGGATTCATGGAAATTTCCCCTGCTTTTGTCCATATTTCCTCAATCTTGAGTCAGGGCAGCTGAAACCCCACAGTGTTGCTCTGTCAGTGAGCCAGTAAGACAGCTTGTGGAATAAGGAGCTGAGTAACAGAATGACAGGATAAAGAAAAAGAACCCAATAATTTGACAGGCTAAACTAGAACGTGGGAGGCATTAATGAATCTAATAAAAAATTGCAAGCATGCACCCCCACTCAGGTACTACCTAATCCTGAAGATATCTTTCTTTTTACTGAAAAGTTAAAGAGTACCTGTTCACACAGGAACTTCAGTTTTAATTTTGCTGACTGTGGACATCAAGTTTGAGCTTAGGCATGAACAGGATCCAAGAACCAGGCCTCTCCCTGCCTAAATCCTACAAAGGGTTTTACTTAGCTTTCTTAAAGCTTAGTTCACACAGATGTATAGGAACTTTTAAAAAAGAAAAACAGGGTCAGCCCTATTTGATTTTTCTTTTTTTTTTTTTTTTTTTTTTACACCAACACAACAAGAAAAATTTCCAAACTTTGTTTTTTTTTTTTTTTTTTTTTTTTTTTTAACACAGTACATACAGTGAAAATTTCCAAGCCATCCTTTACATTGCAGTGGAAGAAAGGAGATATTGCTAGGATGTGGAAGATCTATTTTCAAGTGTATTCCCACCCAAGGGGCACTTAAAACACTTCCTGGTAGTTGTAGCGCTATGTAGCAAAAGATGCAAGATTCATGGTGGAGACAGGAAAGAAAGGTGACCCTAAAAATGTTTCCTCTAACTTTCAGGCAGCGGAGTCTTTTACTTGACATAACCATTAATAATTTATTAAATAGCTATTCACTTTCAGCTGAGAATTGATGAATGTATACAAGCTCCAGTCTTAATTTCTGTTCATGCACTGTAACAATATTTGGTACTTGCACATATATTTCAAATCGCCAAGCAAATGCAAATTAAGCTATTGAAAGGCCATCAGGAAAGGCCTGCTTTATTGTACATGCTCTGGGTTGGGCTATTAATTCCCAGTGATGAGCGGTTAGTTGTGTGAGTCACCCTACTGAGAAGTAACTGCTCCCCAGAAGGAGCTGTCTTTTTGACAGCTGCATACTCTTCAACTCTTCCCTTCAATGCCACATCGGTTCATCATAAACTACTTTATCACTTGTACCCATTTTCAGGCCAATTTGCACTAAATGAGTAACTTGTATTGTTACTATGTTATGGTTGAAAGCAGAACATCATATCCTGCATATTGAAAAATGCTGGACTTCAGCAAAGGTCCTAACCACTCTGTAAAGGCCATCAAATTAATCCCCTTTGATTTGATATTTTCTCCGTGCTTAGCATCCAGCTTTGCAAAAGAGAATGCTGTCTCTTCCAGATAACACAGGTGACAACTGCCTGCCCAGATTGCTACTAGTCTAGGGCGGAGCACTGCATGGACAGCAGTGCAGTGATCAGAATGCCAAACGCAAAAAATAATGAAACACAAAAAATGCTTTTCTTAAATGACAAGTGTGAGGAACTTGTAATTTCCATAGTCGAAATTCAGTTCGTTCACCCCAGGGCTCAAATACTCTTGAGAAATTGATTTCACTCTCTTTGCACAGAGACAATAAACAGCATTGTCAACTTTGAAAATACTCTCTGCTGCAAAATCAACTGACAGTTCTTTTAAAAAGCCACTAAGGGAAATAGATGAAAAAATAGACACCGAAACTTTTTCAGGTGCAGAAATCTTATTAAGATTATCACAGCACATCTGCTGTTCCAGGCAAGGCTAAACTCATGGGAGGATATTTGTCTTATGACCAATCCTTTGCCAAAAAGAACTTTCTCAGTTCAACTTTCCACAAACTTTACTTTTCTTGTGCTCAAAAAAGAAATTGTTACAAACAATATGCTCTATTTACAACTCCTCCCCAAATTCTTACATATATAAACCTTTTAAGCAGAAGGAGCACGTTAACATTCTGCAAGGTTAGTCTGCTTCTCGTTAGGTGCTGAATGACTGCACAGAAACAGCAAGTAAATTTTTTTCCCAAATACAAAGGCACACAATACAAACATGAAATAACTGTTCTCCTGATGGAATGCTGTTTAAAAAATAAAAGTGAAAACACAATAAAAATGTTCTCATTGTTTGCATGATAACCACATAAAGACTGTATCATCTTTGATTTTATATAGAATCATAGAATCATTAAGGTTGGAAAAGATCTCTAAGATCATCGAGTCTAACCGTCAACCCAACACCACCATGCCCACTAAACCATGTCCCTAAGCACCACATCTACACGTCTTTTCAATACTTCCAGGGATGGTGACTCAACCACTTCCCTGGGCAGCCTGTTCCAAGGCCTGACCACTCTTTCAGTAAAGACATTTTTCCTAATGTCCAATCTAAACCTCCCTTGGCGCAATTTGAGGCCATTTCCTCTCGTCCTATCGCTAGTTACTTGGGAGAAGAGACCAACACCCATCTCAATACAACCTCCTTTCAGGTAGTTGTAGAGAGCAATACGGTCTCCCCTCAGCCTCCTCTTTCCAGACTAAACAGCCCCAGTTCCCTCAGCCGCTCCTCATAAGGCTTGTTCTCCAGACCCTTCACCAGCTTCATTGCCCTTCTCTGGACACACTCCAGCAGCTCAACGTCCAGTATTCGAGATGCGGCCTCACCAGTGCCGAGTACAGGGGCACGATCACTTCCCTAGTCCTGCTGGCCACTTATTACTATGCTATGTCTCTAGTTAGAGTCGGGTTAGCTTCTTTTGGTGCAGGAAAAATAAAAAAATCAAGGATTTATCATGAATGAAGGTCTTGCCCTGGTTCATGGGTACTGTGATGCTGACTTTAAAAGGAACAAAGGTGTGTACAAACTGGGACTGTTATTTAGAGTGTTTGTAAACACATTGTGGATACTTTCTCAATATCGTTTATCTTATTATTGCATATTAAACATTGAGGTCTGCAAAATAATGAAATACAATGTTTTCTATTATCTAAATTTAAGGTTTACACAAAATTTCGTTTGTGATAGTTTTATATATGAGAAAACAAAATTGTGGTACTTACATGTACACCTCTCATGATATGAGATGGAAAAGAGTTTACTTACCAGAGATTAGTATCTCTGTCTGTGAGAGCAGAGATACAAGGAAGTTTTATGGTAAAATGGAAGAAAAATAGGTGAAGTTCTGTTACCTCCTGGCTAGAAGCTTTCCTTTATATAAAGTGACATGGAACCAAGGGCAAATGACAGACAGTAGAATTTCACTGTGTGGACTTGGAAAATAAAGCTTTGCTTTTTCCCTCCAAGAGCCATATCATTTTTTACTCCTGCATTTTGATCAGATGGTAAAAAGCTCCAATTCGAACTCACTTATTATATGAATGTGCATCTTTAAGGGATAAAGTGCAATACCTTATTTGACTGTCCTGACTGACACAGCTACACTAGCAAAGACAAGGATATAGACACCTAAATAGCAGCACTCAGCCTAAAGATGATAACTCAGTACTGAGCTTTGTTCTTTTCTCCTCTCTTTTTACTAGGCGAATGAATTTTCATGGCAAACCCCTCAATTTGTCACAAAGAGATAGAGAATGAACTCTGCAATTTCTTCTAACACAGGAATGCTTTATGATAAAGTGAGTGTTTGCTGTTAGGTCACGTGGCAGCAATTGGACGAATTCTTAATGTTTCTCAAAACCCATGATTTCTTAAGCTGCTTGGTGAGATGAATATGAAACTGTACTTGGCACTGGTGGGCTGCACCTTGAATACTGTGTTCAGTTTTGGACCCCTCACTACAAGAAGGACATTGAGGTGCTGGAGCGTGTCCAGAGAAGGGCAACGAAGCTGGTGAAGGATCTTGAGAACAAGTCTTATGAGGAGCAGCTGAGGGAACTGGGACCGTTTAGTCTGGAGAAGAGGAGGCTGAGGGGAGACCTTATTGCTCTCTACAAGTACCTGAAAGGAGGTTGTAGCAAGGTGGGTGTCGGTCTCTTTTCCCAAGTAACCATGTCCCTAAGCACCACATCTACACGTCTTTTAAATACCTTCAGGGATGGTGACTCAACCACTTCCCTGGGCAGCCTGCTCCAATGCTTGATAACTCTTTTGGTGAACAAATTTTTCCTAATATCCAATTTAAACTTCCCTTGGCACAACTTGAGGCCGTTTCCTCTCGTCCTATTGCTTGCTACTTGGGAAAAGAGACCAACACCCACCTTGCTACAAAGTCCTTTCAGGTAGTTGTAGAGAGTGAGAAGGTCTCCTTGGGCCTCCTTTTCTCCAGACTAAACAACCCCAGTTCCCTCAGCCGCTCTTCATAAGACTTGTTCTCTAGACCCTTCACCAGCTTCATTGCTCTTCTTTGGACGTGAATGAGACACACATTTCCGCATGAGAGATCTGTACAAGCCATTTGGCAAGACCTCCTCTCCATGTGTTTGCTCTCCTCTTTGGGCAACCAAAAAGCAGAAACCCTCTCTTGCTGCATGGTCTGGGGCTAACCTGCACCTAGTAAACCCAAGTTTACTCCACCAGCCCTCCACCCTATTACGTATGTAATTTCTAGTCTGGAAGCTGTATCACACTATTTGCATGACCGTGGCTTTGAGTTAATATGCTCCTGCAAAGAGGGAGGACATAATGTTTAGGACAGCTGAGCACACAGGGTTACAGCCTACAGTGAACTCAGCAGAGCCACTCGATTTTTCCCCTCTTTTGGGCCTCCATTTACATCTGGAATGTGAGTCTACCAGGAGGCTTCTAGTTTTATGGGACAGGTATATGGTTCTCCAAACCTAAGCTTTTTTCCTCTACATAATGCAGATTCCTGAACAGATGATTAATGACCTACATACAGTGACTGTGGGAGGGAATAAGGGAATATACAGTTGGAAGGATTCTCCAGAGGCTCAAAGGAATGTCCATAAAAATGTTCTCTCTACCTCTTTTAGGAACAGCCTGCTCTGGACTTAGCTTCTTCACGGTAATGGAGTGTGATTTTCTTGCTTTTGTGGGTTCGTTCCTTTAGCATTTGTTAACATTTTGAGGTTAAGTCATTGCTATACTTTACTTGGTTTCATGATGATTTATAAAGTTATGGCTCAGCTAATGCTTTAAAAATTGGTTTCCAATTGCATGTAAGGAATGAAAGGTGGTCTTTGAGTGAAAATATTATGAACTGTAACACACGAATTCTGAATTCAATATCTGGCTTTGCTATCAATTTTCTGTAGGACCCAGGGCAACCCAGTAAGTCTCTCCAAAACTGATCAACTGCTTAGTGCAGCAAATGAATGAGAGTGCACTAAAATCAAATCCCTCTGTTTATAGGATGACAGCACTCTAAATGTGTTAGCTAAGGACTTTCATTTTTCTGCTTTAATATATCACCTAATGCTACAACACAACAGTTGTGTGATGGGTTGACCCTGGCTGGATGCCAGGTGCCCACAAAAGCTGCTCTGTCACTCCCCCTCCTCAGCTGGACAGGGGAGAGAAAATATAACAAAAGGCTTGTGGGTCAAGATAAGGACAGGGAGAGATCACTCACCAGTTACCATCATGGGCAAAACAGACTTGACTTGGGGAAATTAGTTTAATTTATTACCAATCAAATCAGAGTAGGAGAATGAGAAATAAACCCAAATCTTAAAAACACCTTCCCCCACCCTGCCCTTCTTCCTGGGCTCAACTTCACTCCCGATTTTCTCTACCTCCTCCCCTCCAGCGGCGCAGGGAGACGGGGAATGGGGGTTGCGGTCAGTTCGTCACACCTTGTCTCTGCTGCTCCTTCCTCCTCAGGGGGAGGACTCCTCACACTCTTCCCCTGCTCCAGTGTGGGGTCCCTCCCACGGGAGGCAGTTCTCCACAATGTTGGTCCTTCCTATGGGCAGTTCTTTATGAACTGCTCCAGCATGGATTCCTTCCATGGGGTGCAGTCCTGCAGGAACAGACTGCTCTAGTGTGGGTCCCTCACAGGGTCACAAGTCCTACCAGCAAACCTGCTCCAGAGTGGGCTCCTCTCTCTCCACAGGTCCACAGGTCCTGCCAGGAGCCTGCTCTAGTGTGGGCTTCCCATGGGGTCACAGCCTCCTTTGGGCATCCACCTGCTCTGGCGTAGGGTCCTCCACGGGTTGCAGGTGGATATCTGCTCCACCGTCAACCTCCATGGGCTGCAGGGGGACAGCCTGCCTCACCATGGTCTTCACCACGGGCTGCAGGGGAATCTCTGCTCTGGCACCTGGAGCACTACCTCCCCCTCCTTCTTCACTGACCTTGGTGTCTACAGAGTTGTTTCTCTCAGCTCTTCTACAGCTGCAGTTGAGCAGTTCCACCCCCATCCCTTCTTAACTATGTTATCCCCGAGGAACTACCACCATCGCTGATGGGCTCGGCCTTGGCCAGCGGTGGGTCCGTCTTGGAGCTGGCTGGCATTGGCTCTATCAGACATAGGAAACTTCTAGCAGCTTCTCACAGAAGCCACCCCTGTAGCCCCCACTACCACAACCTTGCTATGCAAACCCAATACAAGTTGTCATCAGTATTAATTTTAGTTTGAGTTGCTTGAGGCCATTTAAGCCATTACAATAGTTCGTAGCATAAAACAATGGCCATCACAAGGGTCAATGTTGTACCATATTGTACCATGCCATTTGGCCTGGCAAGGCAGCTGACTGTTGCTAAATCCAGAAGAGCAGAAAGTTACCAGATTACAAGAATTTCAATTCAGTCAGTCCATTGACTCCTCTTAACCCTACTGAAAGCAAACACAAGACCATCAAGTCAAACAGGCTGTTTCTCTCTAAAGCTGTGCCTAATGCTTCCAGAGTTCCTTACCCCCATGCCTCCCCCACCTTGTGGAGACAGAACAACTTCAGGTACTTCAACTTCTGTGCAAAATATACAACTATATTAGTCTTCTTTCACTTGACCTCCATTTTCCCCACCCTTCACAGTGACCCATGCACACATATCAAAGATCAGTAAGCAATGTAGAGGAAATTGCAAGAGGCTACTGACAGCAACTACTGGGTTAACTACACGTAGAATAGGTAGTTCAAAAGACAGAAGATCACAGGAGCTTTGTGTGCCCTGTTACACTGCCACAGCACTGTGACAGCAACAGGAGCAGATGATAACATTAAATAATTCATAAATATTAAATAAGACAACCTTGTCTTAAAAGTTTATCCAGTCTATTACATTAAACCCTCCATAAGATCTCCATTTAGATTTACATTTGGTTTTCACATTAATCCTTTAAGATGGTACAAAGTCCGCAAATTGTACGTATTTAACAAAATCAGTTAAATATCTACCTTTACAACAAAGTTATGACAACTGTAAGAGCAGATACTATATGTCATTCTGGCTGTCCTGGTTTTGGCTAGGGTGGAGTTAATTTTCTTCATAGTAGCTAGTATGGGGCTGTGTTTTGGATTTGTGCTGAAAACAGTTTTGATAATACAGGGATGTTTTCATTATTGGTAAGCAGGGCTTACACAGAGTCAAGGCCTTTTCTGCTCCTCACACCACCCCACCAGCGAGCAGGCTGGGGGTGCACAGGAAGTTGGGAGAGGACACGGCTGGGACAGCTGACCCCAGCTGACCAAAGGGATATTCCGTACCATATGACATCATGCTCAGCATGTAAAGCTGGAAGAAGAAGAAGGAAGTGGGGGACATTTGGAGTGATGGCGTTTGCCTTCCCAAGTAACTGTTACGCGTGATAGAGCCCTGCTTTCCTGGAGATGGCTGAACACTTGCCTGCTGATGGGAAGTAGTGAATGAATTCCTTGTTTTGCTTTGCTTGCGTGCGCGGCTTTTGCTTTACTTATTAAAGTGTCTTTACCTCAACCCACAAGTTTTCTCACTTTTACTCTTCTGATTCTCTCCCCCATCCCACTGGGGGGGAGTAAACAAATGGCTGTGTGGGGCTTAGTTGCTGGCTGTGGTTAAACCATGACACTGGCTTAGAAAACCAAAGACAAACTAAACCGGCATAAGTCAGACTTCAATATAAGTCGAAGTGTCTACACATAGTTCTGGTTTAGCTTAACATCATGCTTCTTTAACTTAATGTGGTATATAATGCCTAATATGATGTAAAAATGCCCTTTTGTGCTAGAGGCAGAAGGTGACATTTGCTTTCTAGGGGATACATTCCAGTGCCACTACTTTGGAAAATCTCTGCCATTATTTGATTGACTTTCTGCAATTGGATCACCTATTCTGTGATGATAGCTGTAATAAGATGATCACAGCAAAATTGAGATGCAAGAAATTCTGGAAAAGACAGAAATGTCTTGTACTAAGTAACATTTAAATACAATCCAAAGTACCATGAAACAAACAGAAAAGAACAGAATTTATTAATGTAACCAATTTAAATGTTCTAAGAATAAAGATTATCAATCCCTGATTCTATTTTTTACCCAGAACGGATGAGTTCAGCATTTTTTATTTGGATTTGCTTTAAAAAACATGCATGTAGCCCACTGGCCATTGCGTATAATATGTAGAACACATTTCTTTCTGTGTCTGATGCACAAGGAAGATGGGAATATTTCTATCAGAGGCTATTGCTTTTCCAAGCTTATGTTCTTGGCTTTGGAAGGCTCCATTTCAATAAGATACCTGCCAGCAGGCACTGATGTAGTATCATACTGAACACCAGCAAGTCTATATATGCTTTCCTTAAGTCACAAGATTTCCTGAGAACGAAGAACTTGAATTACGCTGGGGACATAATTTCATGTTTCTTACAGCAACATACACTTTTTCCTAAGTATAATGCTTTCCTATTCTGAGTGCTACAGCTGAACTTGCAGAAAGCAGTGAGCAGCTTTTAGCAAATTGCATGGGGTCTAAAGTTCAACTTTGATCATGCTTTGATCATACTGAAGAAAACAAGAGACATCTCTAACGTAAGACTTGTCTCTAATTAATGCTGAGAATAGACTGCTGAGAAGTGATAGAGAAGGAACAGTTTGGAAATGTTCAGGGAGAAACAGAGAATAAAATGTGGAGATGTATCAGCATTTGTTAGCTTGTCATCTACAGTGTGAAATACAATATATGGGAAGACTCGCTGACTTATTTTAGTTATATTTTATTTGTTCCCTTTAGAATTTCCCCCCTACTTAAATATAAGAAAAAGTGTAAAAAGTCCGATAAACTCTGTTTATAAGGCTCTTTCTGGTTTATTTGATAGGTGGCTAATTGTTCTTCTTGAATCTACCTTTCTTCATATTCTTATCCTATTAACACATTTCTATCCATCACCACCCTATTTTGCTTATCTCTGTGTTCTGATACTTTTCTCCATGTCTTGTTCTCTTTCCATCACTACTGAAACCATTCCAAAACTGCTCCTTGATAAGAAATTTTTTATACAAGCACAGCATATGATACAGCATAGTTAAAGTAAACTTTATGACAAGTTGTCTCCAAGGAAATCCTTGCTTGCCTAAAATTGTATGAACCCTGCAATTTTAGGGGAACATCAACAATTTCGAGTAAGTGGAACATACAGAAGTAAACATACAATTACATAATTCATAACCTAATCTCAACAGGATTTTTACAATAATGGTAAAAACCTCAAATCCTCCCTTTTTCATGACAGAAGAGTGGAAGAAGAGGTCTGAATCTTGGCCTGCCAGGTTTCTGGACAGGAATGGAAACAGAACACATTAGCTAGGACACCCTGAAGAGAGTTAATGTAAGGAAACCTCGGGTACCTAAGGAAACCTCGGGAACCTACAGGTAAGATGCCCACTCTTAGCATGTCATTTAGATTTTTCTCTGTCGCTGATAGAGCTAGGCATCTCTATATAGTACCTTATCCCGCTTTGGGTACTTCTTTTAGGATGACATGAATGACTTCCACTTGCCTATTTCTTGCCATTGGCTATGAGAAGGGCCCAGAAGAAGAGCTTGTGGCTTTCTGGCTAACACCAGATGAGATGAAGCATCTGGAAGGTCTTTTCCTGTGGCAAGGCCAAGATCTGATGATAAAACAAAGCCATATCCTGTGGATCTTATCCCATATAAGGTCCACTTTAAAATATTTCTAAACCACCACAAAGATTAGGTTAAGCATTTTTTAATTTAATGGTTTTTTTTTACTTTAAAATTGGAGAGGACGCAGCTAATCTGTAATGACTTGTTAACCTGAGTTAGCTATTTTGGACTGTGTGGTCATAATAAATTTGTTGTGTCAAAAATATTTGTTTTCCCTAAAAGGTTGGCTTGTCTCTTTGCTGAAATAGGTCTCATTTTCTGGATCATTTAGAAACTTAACATATTAGAAAGAAATGTTAGATGATTATTAGCAGGCATGAACTCGTGTTCAACATGCTGCAGCTGGAGATCAGGGTACACAAGAAAAACAGGACTGAGTCTTGTCCATAATTTCTCAAGAATTCATATGGTAGGAAGAGCTCAGACTGCAATTTTAAGGGAAATTAAGAAGACAGATGACTAATGGGAGCTAGTTTCCAGGCATTTCCATTATTTAAAAAAAAATAGCCTTGGGTAAATTTATCACTGTATATAAGGTATATAAAAGTACTCTTTTTTCAAAACTTGGGTCTGCATTTTGGTAATTTCTTACCGAGTTTCCTAATCTTTCAAGCTCAAATTAAGCGCTGTGCAGCACTAGTGTTAATCCCGTACATCGTTAATGTTCATATCTAGACCATCTTTGAAAAGTCCACCACAGAGTGTAAGCAGCAGGGCACAGACATCTCCTACCACTACATATGCTGGAATGGACTTGTTCACAAATAAATAAAATAGCTTTGTCTGTCAGGTATATGGTTTTTGCATAGCTTTACTTTTTTTGTAACTAATTTCTGTGCATCTTGATGAATGAGAAGTGTAGCAGTTTCTCTGACACTGTCGAACACACATGTACATTTCTATTGAGTTATAAAGCTGAACGATTGAGAGGGACTCATAGCAATCAAATAATCACAATAAGGTGTCTACAAAGGTCAAATAAAATGTCTAGATGTGCTGGCCAATCATCTAAATCATCCACCAAAGAGTTCTCAGCATGAAAATACTGCATTACTGTATAGCCACAGCCAATTTCTCACAATTTTTATGAAAAATTAGGCTTTAAAACTGTTTAGTCAGCTATGTTGTGTTATAAGAAAAATGAAAAAAACAACAGAATCCACAATTAATAACAAAAATATACATTTGTAGTGCTGGACATATCTTAAAACTTACAAAATGCTTGTTATTTTAAAGAGAAGTAAGACTTAACAAAAATGTGATGGCATGTCAGCTGTATTTTAAAATGGTTTAGGCATGTATGTATTAGGCATCTATCATGTGTCTACGAAGGAAGAAGGAAGACAGAAGAAACAGAAACAAGCAAATTTGAAATGTATGTTAAAATATGCCACATAAGATTGTGGGTGAATTACGGCACTAACTTGCAAGTGATTTTCTCATATAATTAAAAGGTCAAAGCAGTTTGACCTAAACTCAAAATTTAATTTAAATTTAGTTGCTGCTTTATAACATTTGGTTTCAAAAGTTCCAGGCAGAGGTGAGATGCAGAATTTCTATAGAATCCTTTTGTTGTACCTAACCAGATATTGACTGCTATCATCTAAGGACACATCAAGCTATAGGCCATCATTGATTCAATATAGCTTTGGTTTTCCATTATAAAAGGTTCCCTTTCATTAGAGTTTTAAAGGATCTAGTGTGAGAAAGTAAAGACCCTGTATTCGTGACCTGAAATAATCTACTCTTTATGAAAGGCTGAGAAATCACAGAAAATCAAAGAACATGCCTGCGGCTGCAGAGGTTTTATCTGAGCCTAATCTAGGGGTCACTGGAAAATTCAATGCATAATTGAAGATTCATCAAAAAGAACTTCTCAGATTAAAAGCTACGTTTACTGTGTGAATGAGAAATCCTGGTGTGTTGCTTTGCTTCTGTGTTGTTTGAAGTCAGTTTCTTTTTTTTAAATTTCAAGAATAAAAGAAACAGCTCAAGGAAAATGAATAATCACATCAGGTGCTGGTTTGTCCTTCTAAAATGCAGCAGCTTTCTGTTCGGAAATGGACTTTCTATATTTAAGATAAGTGATGCCACAAACCCTACCACTTCATTCTACCAAGTAGGCCACAGCCATCCCTCACTTGCTCTAGTATTCATCATTTTGTTTGCTTTCACAGGGTTTTTCTTTTCAGATCTTGGGCAAAGAATAGCCAACTGAAAAAATAATCCTGTTGCAATTCCCAAACCAAAAGAAACCGGGAATGTGTTTTCTAAAGCCCGCCTTTTGAATTATTTTTTATATAACAGCATACTATTCTGAGCTATTCATGAGGTGCTCAAGACGGAGAGCTGCCTGGTCCCAGGCCAGCAACCTGCCATGGGGCGATGGCTCGCAGGGCAGAGCATGGGTACAGCTCAGCTGGGAACGCGCCTCGTATACAGACCAGACACGAAATGGGAGAGTGAAGTGTTGACTGATTCACCTTGTCTATTGATCTTTAAGAACACTGAAGCACTTCTCACAACAAGCAATTTGATTTCAAGAAGAATAAGAGAAAGAAAAGTTCAGGGACATTCCTGCAGACAAAATGCCTGAAAGTACCACCCTGAGTTTATAGATGACTTTATTCCAAGGGACCACTTATGTGTCAAAGCCATGTCAAAAAACAACACTGCCAACAAATGGACAATTCAATGCCCAGTACTGCATATAACCAGCTATGCTGTGGTTAGTGACAGCAAAATGACAGAGGAGCGACTGGCAAGAAAGGGGATGGCATTTGCCTCCTCTGGAGTGAGCAGATCTGTAATTTGAGGGATGGAGAAAATAATGGCTGAATATTACTGAAAAACAAATGACAGGAAAACAGACCGAAATGATAAGTGGCATCTGAACACCATGCTTTTTCGAAACTTGAACAGTGGCCTTGAGAGACCACTATGCTTCAGCTGTCCTGACCCACCGCACCTGGGACCTCTGCCCATGTAAGCTCAAGCCCAAGCCTAAACTATGCTGTAGGTGAACCGGTAGTCAGCCCCACCTTTGATCTTGTCTCCTGGACCAACCTTGGATCTATGCTGAAGGTAGCTTGTCTCCAGTCCTGTCCCTGGCCATGTCTCCTTGGATGGACCTTGGAGCTGAGCTGTGTTGTAGCCTTATCTCTGGTCCCATCTGTTTTTGCTGCTGACTGGACTCCTTGTACAGACCTGGTTCATCACCTCACCTTCTCTGGGACTGCTGACGGGAACTGCTTCCTTTGGTCCTTGCCTAAGCTGTGCTGCTGGCTGCTGTGCCTCGCCTGCTCCCTCACTGCTCCCGGCCTTGCCTTGCCAACCTGGCTTCCTGCCTTGACTCCGGCCCTGCCTCATCACTGCAGACTCGGCTGGTGGTCACTAGTCTGTGGCTGACCCCGGCTGCTGCCCCTGAGCTGCTGGACTCACCCTGCGCCCTGCCCGTGCCTGCTGCCACGCTTGGTGCCGGTTCCCCTGCCCCTGGGGGAAGCTCGGTGCTCCCTGCCCGGAGGAAAGGCAATCAGAGCTAATAATATTCCCCTTTATATCAGTGGAAATATGATTTATTTCAATTTGCTCAGCAAATCATCCTCTGCTTTGATAGAGCATTCCAAAGCCCGCAGATATAATTAGTAATTATATTTGAATTTTTCATAAACATTAAAATAGTCCAGGCTGTTTGTAGTGTCGTATGTTTAAAATCCTTGTATTAAGCACGACCTCAGCAAGCTCTACATCGGCAGTGAATGCAGATGCAGCCTACATCTAATGATCTAATAGCAAAATTCTCATCAGCTTCAAAGGGAGAAGGAACAAACCTCAAGTCTCAGTCCTTGAACCCACAAAGAAGATGACAAAAGCGGTCCCCTGCAGAGCCCCATTGAACAAAGTCCTTTATCAGTAAGACAAGGTGATCTTATTAACTTGCATGGGGAATGTGCATGGAGAAATACAGAATCTCTGCTAGTACAGAGACACAGATATAAAATGGATACGTTTATTAACAAAATGTCATGTAATTATTCACTATTATGATGAGTTTATAACACAATATTATTATTTAGAACTAGCATCATAGCCTCTCTTAATAGAGTTAAATAATGCTGTATTATTATAATACTGTTAATAACTGTATTAATACAGTTAAAAATTTACTTACTATGTCCATATTGGGAAGTTAATTAAACCTGCTCTTTTATTAAAGAGTTATAAAGAGAGTTGTAAATGTTTAATTTACTAAGCAGTTGCTAAGCTTATTTTGCCCTGCTGCTCCTCTACATAGATGCGGAAGGCTGAAGTCCTTTGAGAGTCTGGTAAAAACTATTTCTACAATCTGATTTTGATTAATGAAGTTCAGTGGAGTATAATTTGACAAACTACTGACATTATTTACAGACAAAAAAAAAAATCTCTTACCTCCATTGTCTTTTAGGTGCAGTGCTATCTTGGTGTCATCTATAAAGGAAATTCAAAGTTGTAGGAAAATGCATTTTTCTAGGTCATGCGTAATTTTAAGAATGATTTTCTAATGTCAAAGAAATTTCACAACTAGAAAATTATTTGATACTCAAGTCAGTGAGAATTAGATTGTGGTGTTCTTACTCATACTGAGCAATGCTTTACTTCCTTACTAAAAAAACATTTATGAGAATGTTACAGTGCAAAGGAGGATTGAAAATACTGGTAAATAATGGTCTGTCTCATAACACAAATAATTCATTTCTGTTACATGTTCATACACAGCTTGAGCATTCTATCATATTAAGTACTATATGAACCAATATATGACAATAAAATAAAACAATGACTTAGTCCCTCTTCTAAGAATCATGAAAAGGTCTACCCATTTTAAATCCTTTTTATTTCCATATTCCTCTTCTTGTTGTGAGTTTTAATGAACAAAAAGCCAGGGAATAATGCTGCTAATGCAGTCCAAATCCTGCACTTAAGGTTTCTAAACTTCTTTTGCTGCAAACAAAACCAGTCTTTCTTATCAATAGATTCCCACCCTGAAATGCCTTCAGCTGAAATTTTCGTGTCACAGGCTACTTAAAAAATCTGTCTGTACCTGGTATCTTTTCTTGTGTTAACATGCAATTCTAACAGAAAACCCCACCCCCCTTTTATAGATGCTAAGATGCTATTTGACTAATCTGGGTTCGCTTTTCTATGCAGCTGAATTTTCCCCAGAAGCAGGAAAGCAGGATATCTCAACCACAAAAAGGCAAGATTTAAACAGCCAGTGGAACAAGGGTGAGAACTGACACACCATCACTTATCCAGTTAATTCGGTTCAGAAGCCTATAGAAACTATTTCACAACAGTGAACCCTACATGAAAAGAACATTGTCAACTGACTGAAAAAAAGTAAACAGGCAAATTTCAAAGAGGTTTTTAATTTGGGTCATCTCTAATTTTCACCTGGCTAAATAGAATACCCAAAGGGATTCAAAATTCATTATGTCTGTGATGGGAGTTTCTTCGCTAACTTTAGCGGGGTCCTTTCCATCTATTATTTCAACAGGTTTTGGACTATGGCCTGACAGTTAAAGGAACATAAACAACTCATTGTAACCACAAGTTCTCCAGAAGTCTACCTGGCTTGTCCGTGCGCCCGCAGCACTGCCCCCTCCTCCAGCACTCATCCCCTTTGCACCTTACTGTTGTGAGAGCAATTTAAAAGCAGTAGCAGATATTGCCTTGACTGCAATTCCCCACCCCTTCCACTGCCCCAAAGGAAAAAGGTCAACATGAACACATACTAAAGAAAAGACATTTCTTTTAGACTTGCAAATGACGGGTTTGCACTATAGAATAACGCAGTGTATACACTTCACCTTCTGTGGGCAGGCTAGTTGGCAGGTGGGAAGTGGTGGATCCTCTGGTGGTCGTTAAAACTCTGAACTTTGTGGTGGTTGGCAGAAGGGTGGTGGTGGAGTGTGGAGGTGTTTCAGTTGTGTCTATATTTTTCTCACAAATCTTATCTTTTGACTGTTGGGAAACAACAAAAACAAAGAAGAGCAAATTAATTCTCAGTGGAAACTGACACTGAATGAAGAATTTAAGCATGGACAAGCTGTCAGGATAAAAAGAATGAAAATGGAAACACTAAATCAAGGAATTTCAAGAGCTTTTTCTTTTCTTTTTCTTTTTTTTTTTTTTTTCCCTTTGAAGTTCTCTACACAGCATTCAGCAACATATATTTTTCATTTAGCTGCAAAACTTAACAACACCCAATTGTTAATGACAAGGCTTCAGAGTCATCCCTGAATGTCAGACATGTTATTTCCCCCAATCAGATTTTAACATCTAGGATTATCATTCAAATTTTCACTCTTCTATTGTGAATGCTTACTGCCATTGGTCTGGGTGCCATAACACATGTTAAAAAAGATACGTGGGAATTAAATTGTAGCTCTTCATAGTGAGTAATGTGTAGTTAACTGGAGCATTTAATTAGATTTTACATGCAGCTATCACAGAAGAATATGCATATAAGTGTAAAATGTGTGCATTTTTTCAGCCTATATAATACTTATATACCACACTGTAGAGCAACACATTCACTATATGCCTATTAATTCTGTATAATATTAAAATTTCACATATTATATGTGTATATAATATTAAAATTATTATATAAAA
>NW_009232385.1:0-5770 GCF_000690835.1 Fulmarus glacialis
TTAACTCTACCCCAGCCAAAACCAGGATGGTGAAGCACCGAGAAACAAAATTGAAGAAACAAAAGCCATTTTAAATTTTCCAGATGTATTGTAAAAATCTCTTCTGACTTAAGAAACATGTCTTTTTCTTTACTTATTTAGAAAATGCTGATTTAATTCTTATTTGATAAAGTACTTTTTACAGGATGTTCTAGTTTTCACTTATAACTCTTGATGATATGCCTGAAGACACCCCAAAAAGAAAGTGAAACTTTCAAAGATAAATTTGTCTGAACTATTTTGACAAAATGAAATTGCCATTTGCAATTTTACCAAATCCCAAGAACAAATGTGTCTTTCAGAATTCTTTGGCTATTGACAAAACTCTTTAAAATGGTTTACTGCCCAGAATAAAAGACTTTCCCTAGTTTTCAACTGTGTGGTTAGAAAGTTCACAGTTTTCCTCTGGACTTCACTCTCATGATCTAAGAGATCAATATACAGCTAAGGTCAAAATTATCAGTGGGTCAGCTGCTCCTCTTACAAGATCCAGCACAGTAATACCTTTGCCCAAGATCCAAAGGTACACCTAAATACTCATTAGTTTCAACAGTGGAAGCCACAGTATCATGCTTCTCAGTTGCTAATTTACTCTGCCTCTTAGTACGTACTGGTTCCTCAAAGGACCCCTGCTGCTGGATGTTTTCTTTTCTTAGTATTCCAGAATTCAAGGCTGAGAAAGTGAAAATAAGTTTTTTTGATGCAATCCTACTCTTCTTATACAATATTGCTCCTAAAATATGAGGGCTCTGAGGAAGGAGATAGTGACTCCTGGAAAAGGTTCCATTCACAAAAGCCTTGAGACTCTCCTCCATTAAATAATTCAGTATGATAATATTAATTTAATCTTTTTCCTTGGTGCCCTGTAGTTCATGATCCAACTTACTATGCATTATTGCAATAGGCTTGCCATTGGCCAAAGGCAAGGAAAAATACAAGGACCAGACAACAATATTAAAATACTCAGAAGAGGTGTCTTTTGTGGCACACTGGTACATTGAACGTGAGAATTTGAAGATCATTTTGGTATAGGAATGAAAAATAGAGTATTGAAACCATAAACTGGTGTGAAACAGAGATCCTATGCTCAACCCTAATTTAGACATTAATACAAATGTTACTGTACTTTATGTAATAGATATTTTTCCTGAGTTGACATGAGATTGATTCAACTGTTTCTCAATCCAGTGGTAGCTCTCTGGATTCATTTAGCTGATAATGGTTGTCTACTGTCTCTTCAATCTTTTATTTTTCTTTATTAATAGAAAAGACCTTCAGGTATTTTAAAATAGTTGAAGGCAACAAAACCATTGTAGTCTGTTGCATAATTCTGCTTTACAAATATAAAAAGACTGTCCAACATACAGAAAGACATGCCCACAAAAAAAACCCCACATGCATTGTATGTGATCTTGCAGAAGGTCAATTTATTGTACCAGATTATTTGCTCAGGCTGCAAGCACTAGAAAACATAAACTTGCCTTTAGTTTTGTAATAGCAGTTCAGTTTTGGGAAGCTGATGCAATTTCTTCTATATTTTTTTTTTTTACTTTGAATCATTTTTAGGGGGAGGTTAGCTCTCCAGAAACAAGATATTCTACCGAAATCCCTGAAAGAAGAGATTGACGTCATGCTGTTTCATTAACACTCAAATCAGGTCATTCATCTCTTCCAAAGATAACTTGCCCTGCAGGAACCCTCTTGGTAGAAAAAGTAGGAAAAAAACCAACAGTTAGCTTGGCTGGGGCAAAATAAAGATGGAAGTACTAAATTTGACCATGGGATGCAGAAGTCAAAAGTGAGACTTGTTTTTTTCCAAATGGGATAAAGTAACTCTATTTAAGTCCTTCCTTCACTGAAGGTATGTTCTCCTATCTACCATTTGAGAATACTTTGCGTACATATTATTAAAACAGTATAAGAAAACCACTGTTCTGCCAAAGAAATATAACTAAGTGTATGTTCGATTCATCTATAGTAAAATCAAAGGCACAAAATGACTGCCTGATATGCACACCCAATCTGCACCTGAACCTTAGTTGCCTGTTCCACATAAAATTAATTTTAAAAAGAACAATGAGGGCAGACTGGTATTTAGGGTCAGGCTCTGGAGAGCTGAATTTTTCAGAAAAGTAATCACGAATTTTTGTTCTTGGTAATGGAGTCCACATAGCAGTCGTCTTGTTGGAAATTCAGAATCCTCTTCATGTAGCTGATTGCCCTAAGTTCTGATCAACTCTAAATTAGAAACCATAAGGTGTTTGTACATTTCTGTACTTTTCTTTATTGAATTTCATCTTATGTTTTGGACTATTTTCATCAAATTGTTAACATTATTTTGAAATTGAGTCTCGTTCTTTAGTAATCTTGAAACTCCACTCAGCTTAGTTTAACTGCAAATTTCGTAAGTGCGCTCCCTATGTCTTCCATCCAAACAAAAAGGAGACAACTATGGATAATATTAGAAATCCATGATAGATTCTAGCAGAACCAGCTCAATACGTATTTATTCCGTTTGAAAAATCACTGAAAACTGAACAGTGTTCTAGGTACAGTTTATGAACAATATAATAACTTCATATAGACAGTGGTGTTTATTTTGCTTATGAGAAAGGCATGCAAGACTGCCAAAATCCTTTTGTATCTCAGAATATATTACATTTGCTGTTTCAACCCTATCCATGAGTTCTGTTGTAATAGCACAGAACAAAATTAGATTCTTTCAACATCATTTTTTCTTGACAAATCCAATCTGGCAGATCACTAAATATTCTAGTTCATACTTTTGTGGGATCAGCTGTCACTTCTAAACTGATGATTTACAAAATGCATTTGCTCATTCAGATCACTTCACCTATGATCACTGCTTATCTTTATCTTTCTCTTTAATAATTCATTTTGGATGTCTCAGCACCACTACCAAACACAGCAAAATAATCATGCAGAAGTTATGTAACAAGCATAAACTTATCTGGGAAGAATAAGGGATCAAAGTGATGAGACGGAATGAGTTCTGCAATGATTCACCACCTCTCACTCAGGTGCAATTGACCCAGAGCATCTCTCTCCACTGATGAACTCCATCGTAAGTGTTCAGCTGTAGTTGGGAGGACATCTCAACAGAATACGTGTAACTGAAAATTCATCCAACATCAGGACTTGTTAAATAACTGATGACTGAAGACTTACAGAATCTCTGCATAAGCTCTACACAAAGTAGACTGGCATTGTGTATCAGAACATGTGCTATAACCACTCAACATAAAATTTAAGAATATGTTAAATTTTCTGCTCAAGAAAAGGAATGAGTCAACTCTACTGTCTAACAGCAGCAGGAGAACAAGTCTGCTAACCTTCAAATTAGCTGGCAATTTTTTTTTTTTTCCCCAGGAAAACTATTCCTTTCCTAAACCTGTCATTTTAGTCTGAGAGCGAGGAACCAGGCCACAGAAATAATTTCTAGTACCTGGGCCTATTGCTTTGTCTTGTGATATGGTAAAAGGTGCCTGCTGGGACCTTAAAAGGCCTGTGTACTTTTGTCTCCTTTTTTCCTTTGGATTTAATATTTTCTATCAAGCTCTCTCCTTGTTCAGAGGTAGAAACTTACTAGTTTACCTCCCTGTTTATCAATTAGATCTTACTGTGTTTCTCTTACTTGTTCATTGCTCTCTCTTCTGGGGCTTCTGCCTTTTTCTAGCTCCTAAAAATTCTGTTGTGACCTTGACTCCTGTCAGAATAGTTCTTTACCATAATGATTCAGCTAATTCTGTTTTTTGCAATTCATTTAAAAACCTTGGAGGGGGGACAGTAAGTTATGAATTATTTGAACAGCCTGATTGATTCATAATTATATGAATCAGTGAACAGACTGAGTTTTTTTCACAAACTTGACACTGAATATAATTTCATTAGTTTCCTTCAAGTATATTTATTAATCCCTATTCCCGTAGAGACTTTGGTGTCTATTAACAAGGGCTATTGGTTGTATACAGTCAGAAATTTAGCCACTAATTTGCTGTGCGATTAATCATATACTATTGTTTCTGTT
Organism: Fulmarus glacialis; assembly: GCF_000690835.1. NCBI lineage: Eukaryota > Metazoa > Chordata > Aves > Procellariiformes > Procellariidae > Fulmarus > Fulmarus glacialis. Next base: position 4,088 of record NW_009232385.1, read on the forward strand.
TCCTGCCTGTGTGATTGGAGCTTTTCATGAACAGGATCATAGTCTGAATGGTCCACTTTTTGGTTTCACAGAATCATATTAAAACTCAGGAGGCCATCTAGACCAACGCCTCACTCATAGAGCTAAGCTTCAATTTGAAGGTTTGCTCAGGGCCTTGTGAGTTCTGATGTGGGTTCCACAGCCTCTTCACGTGCATAAGCATTCTCACAGGGAAGATTTTAATTGTATTTAGTTGGAATTTCACTTGCTACAACCTCTGACTGATGCCTTTTGTCCTTTCACTGGGCAAGTCTGAGAAAAATCGGGCTCCATCTTGTATATATCCCCCAGTCAGGAAGCTGAAGACAGCAATTTTATTTTTTCATCTGCAGAAGAACAAAATTCAAAGATATAAAAATTACTGTTCCTCAAGTGCTGCAAAACTACTTATCTGAGGGGAATCCAGAGAAATTCTCCTTTCTGTTAATGATTGCATCACAGGACACAGAGTCTGTAGCAGAGCTCCTTCCAGTTCATTGCTTTCTTGATACTATTCAGCATAAGCCAGGAACAGATTTCTCCAGGGTCGAAGGAGCTGTGAAAGGTGAAGAGTCCTACTGTAGATAGTGTGCCTCACTAGACAGGAAAGGGAAGAATCTTCTGCTCCAGTATAAGAATGAGCAAGTTAAGTCTCTACTTTGTTGGGGGAGAAAAAGCTAAAGGAACACAGTTGCAAAGCTGTGGGAAAGATGAAAAGTTTGTCCATGTATTTGAGCAGAGACAAGATAAGTTCCCGTAGACAGGGAAAAAAGGACCTTGATAAAAAGAAATTAGCTCTGATAGGGATTAACATCAAATATGAAGGAACAATGAAGAGATTTACAGTTCTTTGGTTGAAATTATGCAGGTGGTTAGGAATACCTTGTGAATAGGCCGACCTGACACATAGCAGATAAAAAGGCCTTGAAACTTAGTATTCTAGATAAGGAGGCCAACCTTGTATCCTGAGATAAGAGGGTGGTGCTAGTGAGAATTACACTACTTAAGCCAGGAACTAGAACTAAGTATGTGTGAAGACTGAGACTTTTGCATATGTTAATGAATTCCGGGAAATGTAATGAATATGTATACTCTAACTGTATATAACTTCTATGGTTAAGTGATTTGGCACACACACTAGGTGGAGCGATCCCCTGTGTGTCCAGCACTGCAATAAAGAATACCTGCTTTCTAAAACTCTAAATTGAATCTTAGAGAGTTTGTCAGGAACTTCTTCGTTTCAGACTGGCACCCCAGGTGGGACTTCCTCTGCTTGCCTGCGGGACCCGCTGAGAAAAAGGACTCCCTTGGGTACCCCCAGAGACTTCTCCGGAGGGACTCCTCGCCTCATCTGGATCACCACAGGAGCAGACAAAGGACTATCTGTTTGATAAAGGTATTCTTTAACTCCTTAACTTTTGGGATTGGCCAGTTTGGGCTCTCCATAAAACGTAGGCAGAGGGTCCTATGCAAGATGATGTATACCGAGGTGCTAGCACCTTAGTGGTATACATTGGTTTTGGTTTTGATTTTGGTTTTGGTGCACCTCAGTGGTATACGTATACATTGGTTTCAATTCTGAATAAGTCTGGAAGTATATGGAATCATCTGTACACTGTTGCTCGTTATGATTTTGGTACTCTAAATGAGTTTTGGGGTATACTG
>NW_009232385.1:5874-6978 GCF_000690835.1 Fulmarus glacialis
GGTAAGCAGAGTGGAGGTATCTTGAAGAAAAGTCCCCATTTGGTCGCGGTTAGAGTCCTCATTTGGTTCAGGGTTAAAGTCCCCATTGGGTCGGAGTTAAGAGTCCCCATTCGGTAAAATCTGAATAAGCCCGCAGTAGCTATTGTAAATATTTGTCCATTCGCTGAGAGTGACATGACACAGGGGTTCGAGTCCCCTTCGATTGTTTTGTGTAAAGTATTGTCTATCGTCATAGTGATTGAATATTTGTGGTGTTGTTATGTGAAAAGTTTATTTGTTTACGTGATTTTCTGTGTGTAAAATGGGATGAAGTAATGTAGGCAGATATGTTTTTCACTTTGTGAAACCATCCGGAATGGCACAAGAGCGGGATATAAATTTAGCACCTGAAGACCCTTTTGTATTGGCATTAGAAAAGGAATGAAAGAAGTATCAGGAAAAGTTGAAACGGTGTTGTTCAGCATGTAGCATTGGACAGAGATGTTTGAGAACAAAGGAACAAGATAAAGAGGAAGAACTGTAAATGTTGATAGCGCCTCAGGCTAGGTTGCTAGAAAGGGGGGCAGAAGGGGATGTTGACTCATCTCCAACTGAGAGTGATTTAGAAATTGCTGAGAAAAAGGAACGCAGAGGTTTTAGCCCTGTGGCAGGGAGGACTCGGAACAAAGGTGGCAGGGGTGCATTACCCATTCAAGCTCCTTTATGGGAGACTGTGGGACCGGAAGGGCCGGGAGTAGTTAAAGTTAATCGCAGATTTGAATAATTGGAGACAAGCAGCGGGCAATTATGGAGATAACCCTGAAAAGACAGCCCGACCTTTTGAAATGTTAATAAAAACTCAAGATCTGCATTGGAATCCGGATACAGGGGCCCACCTTCGGTTGTTGAACTCTTACAGAGAACAATCAACTGGTCAGCCATATATGCCATTCGGCAGGGTCCCAAGGAACCCCCTCAGAATTTTTGGATAAATGACGAGACACTATGAGGCGGCACACTCCTTTAGATAAGAATCCAGCGGTTAGTATCTTCATTCATTGGGCAGTCAGCAAGTGATATCCGGAGGAAGTTGCAGAAATTAAGGCCAACAGAAAGTAGAAATTT
>NW_009232386.1:0-87072 GCF_000690835.1 Fulmarus glacialis
GCGGGGAGGGCGCGTTCCCGCGGAAAAAGCCCCCGACCCTCTCGCCGGGGCCGGAGGGAGGTGTGAGAGGGCAGCGGCAATGGTTTGCCATGTAGGGTAGAGCTGGGGAAGAGTCGCCCCTCGTTCCTCCTTCTTGCCCAGCCTTTTCAAGGGTCCTTGGTTCCTGATACGTTTTACGTTGAAGTGCCTCCATTCTCGAGGCGCGACTGGAAACCAATCATCTCTTTCTCATGGTCCAATAAAACTTTGGATACTTTTTTCCTAATAAACTAACTCAGTTTACTACAGTTTTTGGCAATCTGACACTTTTTAGGGTTGTGGGTGTTTGGTGGGTTTTTCTGTTTTTGTGGTTTGTTTTTTTTTTTTTTTTTTTTTTTCTGGATGAACTTCAAGGAAATATGTACCCCTATAACACAGATTTCTGTTGCACTGTTTGCGGGGGAGGGGGACGGGACCTGAACGGGCCATGCATATGTTCAGTTTCCAAAGCATCTTTCCCTGTAGTGTATAGCTATACTATTGGCAACCAAATTGCACCAGTGTTCATTTCTGCTCTTAGTTTTTAAGGCTGCTACGACCGCTGTAACAGCAGAATGTGTTACTGCCAAACTCTTGTTGACTGAACAGCAGTAAATGTTGGTGTTAACTAGTGTTTGCTCTAGGCATTTTCCAGGTATGTAACTGCTTTTGAAGCAAAGCCTAGCTTAAAGTAGATATCCTCATTATCTTGAGTGGAAGGTGTGTATTTTTAATTGTTGGTTTCTGGCCTATTACATAATCATTTTGATGTAAGGGTAGGGATAGTCGTTCTTTTCACGGGTGCATGTTAAGAAAGCCGGAAAAACAAGTCCTCCTTCAGCTTTAATTTATAAAAGATTGTTCTAAGCACAACCCATATCTATTCTTCTACCGTGCAGGTTTATTGTGAAACAGTTGCAGCGTCAATGCGAAATTAGCAGTAAACCACATACCACAAGCGTTCAGTGTTATCTAAGGAAGATGCAGTGTTCTAGTGCATACCTCTGAAGGAGCTGGTAAGTGAGAGTTTAGGCCTTTACAAGTTGTTTGTGAGGCTGCATTTTGATTTTTCTGTTCTATCATGACTAATTCAAGGTCACATCAGAATTAAGAAGCCTTTGGCAGCAGAATGAGCGTGCTATAGTTTCAAACTCTGAGCTGCTGAGTGAATTATAAAACCACCTGAAATTTAGACAATGTTTCTTTTTACTGCCATCTTTTTCCATGTACCTCAAAAAATTACCTTGCTCAAACAATGCTTCAGCAACACTTTAAGCAAGAAAGATACTGATAATACAAGAGAAATAATAGATATGCAGCTATATGTATGGAAAATGTAGACATAAAGATTAATTAAAGAACACTTGCTTCCAGGAGTGGCAGGAAAAAGTCTTCTAGTGCTTAGTGTTTGTTAATTGTTTGCGTTCTTTTTTAAAAGCAACGAGAGGAAGAATTCACTTAGTGAATTTTGATGTGTTTAGCTTATGCGTATTGTGGCACTTGAGATGAAAGTTGACAGTGATTTGAGATTTGTTTCAAATGTGGAACTCTGGTGTGAAATACTTGTTTTAATTAAAATGTCTGTGTTCTCAAAACTGTGTTGGCATCTCAAGCATAAATGCTTTCTAATTTGGGCTCCAGTTTGTGCATGACATTATTTTTTTTTCCATAATCCAAAGAGAAAACTCTGCCAAACATGAAACATTCCATGGGCTTGTAAATTGTTTTGCTGTGGGCGTCTGATCCTGATCAAATTCATGTACTTAATTTAAAAACTAAAACTTCAGCTACCTCATTCAGAGGCATGGTTAGAATTCGTGTATACTGAATGCCTTGGAGGCTCTAGGGCTTTTTCCTTTCTAAAATTAAAATCATGGTGTAAAATATTGTTCGGGTTGGCAATAGAATGGTTAGGATTGACTTGTGTCTGGAAAGCAGTAAAATGAGTTGTGTTGCTTCCATGGTTTTGTACAGGGAGACCAATTAACAGTACAAATCCCTATGTAAAGTTGCTGTCTTGTTTGGAAGTTCTGCACTTGATTTATTCTTTGACTTACAAGTCACAAGCTCTTTCCAACCTTGCTGTGGTGTGGCACAACCAGACTTTAGGAACACTATTTATGTTATTTGTATTATTACATATAAAGAGTATGGATGCTTAAGTCTGTCTGGTATCTTTCATGGGCATTACCCTAAAAAAAAAGTACATTTCCAGTGTTACTTTCATGGCTTCAATTTCTGCCTCATTCAGACAGATGTTATTTATATATTATGTTATACTAATAGGCTTCTACTTTTTTCTGGCCGATAGAGAATCCAGCAGGATGTGAAGACCTAGAGTAAAATGTAAATTGAGTAAATATAACATAGGTAATATGTTTGGAAGCTTTAAAGCAGCTTGTTCATCTCTGCTTTCCTTTTCCTGTAGTTAAAACTGGTTCAAACAAAAAGCAACCAAACAACAACAAATATATCTCTCTCTCTCACAGAAATAAAAAATATTGGCTGATGATTTGAGGGCAAATAGATCTCGTGTCCTATTTCTACTGGAACAGCTGCAGGGCAGATGTTCTAGTTTGTTTGAATCACTAGTGGCTGTGACTAAATACCTGCCCATAAATGCAACGGTATTGTTGATTAGTATCTTCATTTATTTCAGGAATGGGCATACAACCAATATTGAGCTTATGCTGTATAGCTATTTGCATTCACAAAGAGGAGGATTGGGCACTTGGAAGTGGCTAGTTTCACAAACGTTTTCTTGTTTAGTATGACTTGTTCCTGAAAATAAGTATTTTTCTAGATAACAAGAATACACTTGTTTAAACAAATGCCTTTTTCATCTGCCTGTCCTTAGTATTTACAGATATTATAATAATCGGGTATTGACAAAAATCTATGCATAGCATCCAAAACGATGAAGAATTTATCAGCAAATGTCTTTACCAACTCTGTTTTCCCCAGAGGAAGTCTTTCTCAGCCAAGAAGCAATATCTCATTTCTGAAGATAGATTATGGAAAACTGATTGGTAATAAGGCAAACTCTCTGTATGTATTTGTTTAAAATACATCCTTCCCTCTGCACATCCTGAGGATTGTTTTAACGTTGGACTCTGCTGACTGCCTTGAAAAACCCTAAAGTTGTGTTATTCAACTTCCACTGCAATAGAAAGGCATAAAAAGAAAAAACTGTTTTTAAAAGTTTACATGTGCAAGTTAAGTTACACGCAATGTGATCTAAAACAGAATTATTCATAGCATTTATATAAGTACTCCTATACTGTCATACACAAGTGGAAAGCTCTCTGTCAAACTAGGTAAGTGCAAGGCCTACGTCAGCGTGCTGGTTTTGACTGGGGTAGTCAATTTTCTTCACAGCAGCTAGCATGGGGCTGTGTTTTGGATTTGTGCTGGAAACAATGTTGATAATTCAGGGATGTTTTCATTATTGCTGAGCAGTGCTTACACAGAGTCAAGGCCTTTTCTGCTCCTCACCCCACCCCACCAGCGAGTAGGCTGGGGGTGCACAAGAAGCTGGGAGGGGACACAGCCGGGACAGCTGACCCCAACTGACCGAAGGGATATTCCATACCATATGATGTCACGGTCAGCATATAAAGCTGGGGGAAGAAGGAGGAAAGGGGGGACGTTTGAAGTGATGGCATTTGTCTTCCCCAGTAACCGTTATGTATGATGGAGCCCTGCTTTCCTGGAGATGGCTGAACACCTGCCTGCTGATGGGAAGTAGTGAATGAATTCCTTGTTTTGCTTTGCTTGTGCGCACGGCTTTTGCTTTACCTATTAAACTGTCTTTATCTCAACCCACGAGTCTTCTCACTCTTACTCTTCTGATTCTCTCCCCAACCCTGCTGTGGGGGGAGTGAGCGAGCGGCTGTGTGGGGCTGAGCTGCCGGCTGGGGTTAAACCATGACAATCAGCAATCATTTATTGAGATGTAAGTAGCTTTTGTTCTGCTCAAATGTGCTCAAGGAGAAACTGTTACCATCAAAGCTGTAAGTTAGGTGTTCTTGGCTTTTGGGGGTATGTTCCGCACTCTAGAAAGGTTGTCTCATTGTCTGAGATGACTTCAGCTTTTTGTTAAAACAGGTGTTTGCATTTGAGGTATCTTGTCACCTCAGGTATTGTTGAAAAATAACATAAAGGTTTTTAGTCAGCTGTTTGAGTTTAGCTGTGGATTAGAAATGTATCTTTCCATCCTTATGTAAAATTCCCAAAGCTAAATTTTTACTGCTGTTTTTGGCAGTGCCATCACTTTCCAGCAGTTCTGTAAACTGCCATAATCCATCCTAATTTTCACTCCAGGATGTGGTGGTGGTACCATTCCCACAGCTGACTAGCTCATAATATCTCGTTCTGGAGAATCTCTGTATGTACAAAGGCTCCTTGCTGCTTATGTTCCTTGGTTCCTATAATCTGCATTGCCAACAGCAAGGCTAATCGGGCACTGTCTCAGCCTTTGTCGGCTAGCATCACACACATAGCGCCTTTACATTGACTGCTTTTCGTTTTAGTATAGGTGTCGTTTTATTTACATGTATGTAAGTGTGAACTGATGAAATCATGGATGCTGCAGTTTGATGCTGACAGACTTTGTTATGCTTAAATTGGAAGGTATTGTGACAGTGCAAGCTTTTCCTGCTCTGCCCCAGTCCTCACTAACTGTAGAAATTAGTTGTAGCAGTAAGACTGGAGTTTGGTTTTCAGGATTTTCGATCCTTGATCTTGGAGCTTTCGGCTGATAGCAGGGGATAATAAGTTTTCCCACCAAGCTGAACTAATCTTATTTTGACGTTGAGGCAACAGGCTATGTGTAAGTAATGTCTGTTCAGTTTTTTAAATCAATCGTAGGAACTGCTCAATGATTTTCGTTCTTCAGAAAAACAACTTGCCAAGGGTCATGGTACATATTTTGCGGTAATTTAAAACTCATCCACTGGGTTTTTATTTAACAAAAATGGTAACAAATTTCAGTTTGTGAAATGAGTCACTAAAGGAGTTTTCCCCTACAGTTGAAGGCTTTCTTTCTATATTAAGCTTTGGTTAGAGGGCCTTGTCTGTTCCCATCTGTTTTATTTATAATATGAAAGACTTATGTTTTCCTAAAGCTACCAGGCTGCAGGTACAGTAGTTCTGAGAACTGTATGTGGCTTCAACACTATATTGACTAAAGAATACTATAATACTATAATATTGACATAGGGAGTGTCTGAACAATGCAGATCAAGCATGACTTAGCGCCTTTTAGTTTATCCAAACAATTTAATGTAAGAAATGTGGACTTTCTTTAGGTTATGTATGGGGTTATGTGGCAAAAATGGAGGGGAAAAAAGCAAGGCTTGTAGCAGACTGTCTGCAATATTCTGCTCCACATTGAGAAGGTGTGTTCTCAGGCAATTGAGAAATACTACTTATTAACAGACAGACTTCATTAATGTTTCATGACTGTGCTGTCATGGAAGAAATTAATTGCAGTATTGCCTTTTCCAAGTGGCATGTGCTCTCTGTCCTGATACAAATCCATCACAGTTCAATGCTGCAGCCAGAGGAGCCTGTAACTGTGGGGAGGCTTATCAGTGGTGGTGCCAGGCGGTGACCGTTCTATTGCAATCACATTGATTTTTAGATCCTGGGTGTGGAATAGTCTCTGCATGGCCCAGTTTGGAGCAGACTGATAAGGCTCCTTGTTTCTTAGCAACCACAGTCTGCCATAGCCAGAAACCTGCCCCTCTGCAGCTGGAGGGAAAATTCTGAATGTCTCAAATTTGTATCTTGAACCAAGGTAAGTCATTCCCCCCCAGCATATTTAATTTAAAGGCCTTTGCATTCAAATAAAAGGAATGTGTTGGCAAAAGTTCCTTAACAAAGGGAAAGCATAACTTCTCTGTCATCAATTAGACATTCTAATTTCTTTCCCTGTTCTTATTCAGACCTGTGTCTTTCCTGGGCATGGAGGTGCCATATGTCCTTCTCTTAACTAGACTTGTAGCAGAAGTTGCCAGCAAATCTACTGAAAGTTCGGTAGGTATTTCATGGTTTTTGTCATGCTAGGTGCTATAAAAACAGGAGGATCAGATTATTTTCCTCTCACATTGCAGTTTATAAAGGCTTTCTTATTCAACAGAAATGACCTATACTGCCTGCAGTCATTAACTGAAACTTTTACAGTGGGTCAATTTGCTATGATGGCTGATTGCTTATTAAAGCATTGAATTTTTCCTAGTCATGTGCTTGTAGGCTAGCAGGGATGCAACTGATAATGCCTCACACCATGTGGAAAAAGCACCCTGATGAGCAAAAAAACACTTTTCAAGCTGCTCGGCAGTTTAACTACAAGCAATCCAAAACATGGATACCCAAAAGTTAGCTTTTCAAATGACTGAGAAGCTCTGAAGCAAACACAGCTTCAAGTCACAGAAAAAGGTCAGAGTATAAAATCCTGCTTGCAGGAGAGTTCAACCAACAAAACTTTTTAAGAAACTGGTCTTAAGCATGTTCTCTATAGATCTTCTGGTTCTTTACTGTAGTCTACCTCCCCATGATGGACTAACAGTGTGAAGTCAGCCTACTAATTTCAGTTTTGACAGTCCCAAACGTTTCTCCTGATAGCTTTGATCTTTGTCACCCCTGGATTTGATGGGTTTTGCTGATAAGCGGAATAATACTGTTGCATGTTAGGTATATTTAAGTTACTTCTATGGCTGAATATAGGTCAGGTCTTGTTACTTTTGACCAAGAATACTTCATTCCTTTTAAGACTGATTTGACTTGCTATATTCTTTAGGGGAATGTACCTGCGAAACTTTAAAAGGCGTAGGAGTGTTGAGGCTTATTTTTCTTGTACAGATTCAGAGAGTGGATATGCCCAAGTCTATACGGGATGTTACTAATATCTATCAAAAGAACCGCAGAGTTTCTAACAACCATTTATCTCTAAGCTTATGTCACAGCTTGTTGTAATTTGTAAATAATTTTGAAACTGGCTTTTATATAAACAAAAAATAAAAATAAACTATGTGCCTTCAGGATATGTGAAGTTATTCTTTTGTATTCAATGTTGAAGGAAGAAGCTTTTGTAGTTCTGCTGGATTGCTTTGCCGAATGTAGATGTTATCATCCCTTGCAATATGGGCATTCAGTGAAAACTGGTTTTTGCCAGTCATTTTGCCAATAGTATTTCTGAGCAAATCTGTTGGGGCATTTGTGTGGTGCTGTGGGAAGGATAACTCCCCCTCTGAACTGTGCTTCACTGAAGAATTTAGCAAGTATATTTCTAAAGTAGTTTTTTGAGATTTTGTCTAATGTCAACAGTAGAGTGTGCATTTGTTCTCAAAGTGTTAGTTTGGGTAGCACCTGCCAGGTCAAAATCAGCTTGATGGTGCGTCTAGCTTGTTCTCTCCTTGTAAGGTTGCTTAATGCAAAAAGAAGTTACAGCAGGTTTTAACTGCAGTTACTGCTTATTCCTCTGTGTTCTCTGTAGATATTTTTTGTTGAAGCATTTTAGTAAACTTAAGAACTGTGTGAAATGTAATTTCTTTTCTCAGGTTTCAGAAACAGAATGCTGTGTGGATATGTTGGATTCAAACAGTTCCTGTCCAATAACCAACCAGTGCAGTCCAGGTATAGTGTGACATTGTTTAATAAAATTCCAGATTGTTTTTGACAGTTAACACCAAAATACAGCACCTGATTAATTGGGGAGGGAAAACAAAATAATTAGCGCACGTACATATTGGAGTCTTTCTTCCTGTATATACACAAGGTAATGCTTATTATGACTCACAAATGTTGTTCTTGCATGGTAAGGAAAATAGACAACTATTAATAAGGTTATTCTTTATCTTTTTTATTTAGTGTGCAGTTGGATCATATAAGAGCTACTGTAAATGCTTAAAAGCCCGTATAATGAGCATAAAAAGCAAAAATGCTATAATGCGTATCTAAGGGAGCATTAAGAATAATTTCAATATTGTCTTGTTAGCACAGAATGCCTCATTCTTCCTTGTGCTGTATATGTGGAGTTGTTTTCTTCTAAATGGAATTAAAAACTTCTTTTGTCACTTTCCAGCAGTAGCAAAAAGGTGATCTTTTTTAATGCCATTTTATTTAAAATTAGAGAGTAAAAGTGGGAAAATGGCTTCAGAGCTCATAGTAACAAGAGAATTGGTGACTTATAAATTGGGGTTCACTTCTGGGTTCAGTCACTTCCTTGTGACGGTTGTTAAAGCATTTTAAGCCCATCTATTTTCACTGCTTCATTAGCTTCTCTAACTGTTGCTTCATTTAGTGCATTCATTTCTGCTGCTAAATGGTCTTAGATATGGTTTAAGCAATTGTCTCCAAGTTATGGGATTATGTTCTCTTAAATCTTATTGTAAACTGATAATCTACCAATATCTTTAGTGTCAGATAAGTGCTTTGATGCTTCCTTCCTATTACTGCAGAAAGTCTTTGCCCTTACGTTGGGTCTGTTTGTGTTTAGATTAAATGTCAGATGTAATTTATTACTGTGGGCATCAAACATGCTGCTTCTCTCTAAGGAAAACATAGCAGCAGAGCTGTTTTCAAATCAGCACCTTACTAATGGTTTGCTTTATGGGATAATTGATACCACTTTGGCTCAAGGCTCTATAGAACTGGATTTTAGTCAGCACAGTAAGTTGTTTTTTTTTTTTTTCTCCTTTAAATGTAGTAGGAATATCCTTCTAATCTTCATGTCTCAAGTCTAAGCCTCAAGTGAAACCACCACAGCTTTATTGTAGTAAATGAAGCTGTTATTGAAGATGTGCCCTAAATTTTTTTTTCTTAACAAAGACATAGCAGTATGTGCATTTAAACATAAATTGAGAGCTTTGAACATCGAAGACATAGGCCAAGACGAAAGTCTAATCAGTTTCCAGCCTGCATGGTAGGGTGACTGATATAAAACACTCGCCATCTGTCACAAAATAGTTTAAACAGGTTTGGGTTCTTCTTAAAGTGAAACAAATAGTACAATACTTGAGAGGACTGAGGCATGGGAAAAAGACTGTATTATGGCAGTATTTGTATTTTTAGCTTGCCATAGTTCAAGTGATTGACTATAGGGACGCCAGCATCTTTTTTCATCCAAGTATACTCTTTCTGGTTCTTAGCATCTTTGTCCCTGCCTACTTCTGTTTTCAATGCTATGTATTAAAATGGCATTAAATTTTGTTTTGACAGTGTATGACCTCTGAAAATAAATGGTAAAATTCTGCTTCTTTTTTAGTATTGTTGAGGGTAGTTACAGGTTGTTAGATGCTTCCCGTTTTTCTTAAAACTAGAACATGTGAAGCAGTGAACAGAGCTATGTTGAAATTGCCCTCTGGGAATTGTTTACTTGTAACTTGCTTCTTTTTGGCTCTTGAAAGGTTATATCTTTTCTGGAATAAACACTTTGAAATAAAACCTCTTAACTTGTGTAATATAGTAGGAAGCAGGAGATGTTTGTAACCAGTAGACCAAATGGACGGAATATATGTTGCCTCTACCTCTTTCTGAAGACTAGGAAATATCTCCTATGTGTCACTTTTGTTGTTTTCAAACCTCTCTACATCTTATTCTCATGCAGGTTGTTACAGACGATGGAATGAGGATGGTAGTAGCAGCTGTATTAAATGCAAAAATGAAACCCTTCCTGTTTCATCTGTTTATAATCTGACTGAATGCAGAAATAGTGAGTCATTTACCATCCCTTTATTTTGATGGGTATTTTTTGGTACTGAGATCTCTTCTTGCATGCGTGGTCCAGCAACGAATGTTCAAGAAGGCATCAAATGCTGCACATGTTTGGGGTTTTTTTTCCCCCTCTTTTGTAAAACTTCAACCTTTTCCAAAGTCCTAATGTAACTTTGAGCTTTTGAACATGCAACAAAACCTATGGAAAGTTTGAAATTTAGTTTCCAGAAACTGTGCAGAATGCTGTGGAACCATTCCAGAGTCTGGGGCGGAGGGGGGCGGAACTCAAAATCTTATTATATATTAGAGTACCTAATCTGCGAAGCCAAATGCAACATTTAAAAAACAAAATCATTCTGCCCAATGTAAGTTCTTAAAATAAAAAAGAAAAGTCTTAAACATCAAAATGATTAAACTTACAGGGTAGGACCTGTATCGAACATACAGTGAATACTGAATTTTGTGGCTGCTTTAATCTCTGCTGTAAGAAAAAGGCATTTGCTGTGGGTGTTTGCTAGGGACTTCTCCAAAGCACAAAATAGCTCAGGCTGTACTTGAGTTCTTTGAGAAATCTATTTTAAGATGGCTAGATTCATTTTGTGCATGTGCTTTGTTTGAGAGGCGAGAACCATTCAATTCCTTGTAAATATTTTCAATGAAAGAGATAAGAAACTTCATCTAAGTTTCTGGGAAATGCAGTAGTGAATTATTTTCTTTTTGGACAAATTATGATGATGCTTGTTTGCTTCCTTTTTTTGAAATTCTCAAAAGTGATATAAAGAATGAATTTTTCTTGGGAGAAATCTGGATTCTTATACAATTCCAAATAATTACTGAGAAGTATAATAGCCTTTTACTAAGATTTTTCAACAAATCTATAGTTTTTGCCAAATTTTACTTTAAAATATTCTTTTTGATTACAGCTGGTATCAGAGGAATGAATTTCCAAATGAATATAAGCACTGTAACTCCTTTCATACAGAACATAGGTGAGTAAATGGAACTAGCTATTGAGTGCAGGCTTTGTGATTATCCACTGCGTACCAGCCCCTTCATGACATGGCATTTGAAACAAGTTGTAAAATATGTTTTTCTGTAGCATAGGTTTTATTCTAAATGTAGTATCCCTTTTTACTTTTTCTGGCTTGCTCTCAACAATCTTTTATAATTCTTAGAGTTGAATTTTGAGGTAACTGTGTTTTACTGAATGGTTCTTTCATCTTGTCCTACTGATCTTGAAGTGATTTTCTGGTACAGGTTGAGCTGGTTATTTATGAAACACCATAACTTGAGTTTTGAACCTTATGCTGCAAGAGTTTTGGCTCTTAGGGGTGAGGCAACATGTTACACATCTGTTGCATGTTGGTTAGCCTTTGTATAGGTTGATTTTATCACTGCTGACCAGTCATTTCTGTTTAATCTCCTAGAAATACTTGTTCAACACTGGTAAGAATAATACAAATTGAGAATATTTAGATAGCAGCATTGCACACTTCAGCAAGAGATAGAATGCCAAATGAAGTGATTTAGTGTTACAGGGTGAGTGCTTATCATCAGTGCTCTTAAAAAGGAAAGCTAAAGAGCCATGTCAAACTTGGGTGCTGCTGATCCCTTTCTAACATTTGTCTTGTCATGTGTGTATACTTGACGTGAAGTATCTAGTGCTCTTCAGAATGTGGACTTTTCAAGCGGAGCTTGTCAGATAGATCTGTTGTCCTAGTTTGTCTGCAGCAAGATCATAAACAACTTTTATTTCTTAAAATACTTGCTTTTTGGGATCATAATCTTAAATAAATAAAACAGCAGAATAAATATGCAAAGCATTTTTTGAGGCAGGGAAAGTGGAATAGAGGCGAGGGAGGGCACCATTTGCTAATGTCTGCCTCCTTGGGATGGTTTCTATATCAGTCTTTTGTGGAAACATAATACTGGGTGTACTGTACCAGTGGTATATTGTCTGTTGACAAGTTCTGTCTTTAGGAGACTTTATTTAAGGGATAAAAGAACAATATTAATGTTGAGTGCCTCCCAGCACTGGTTTTGAAAGTTATATAAAAGAACAATGGATTAAAAATTTGTGGTTATCTTTAGGAAAATAGAGACTAAGGCTTTCCTGACATTTGGCAGGTGGGGTTGGGGAAGCTGTTCATGTAACGAAATGAGTATTGAAAGATCTCTGCAAATGTTTCGGTGAGGTCTGTATATTAAAAAAAACCCCACTGTTGTTTTTTTTTCTTCTATGAATATCAGGAAGTTGGTTTTTATCTTTTGTCTAACCTTTATATTAAAAGGAATTTCCAGTGAATAATAGTCTCTTCTCTCTTTTTTTTTTTTTTTTTTTTTTTTGGAACAGGGGGCCCAGAAGTGGCAGCCTCTCTCATCTTAGGGACACTTTTCATCAGTTTGTTCCTGATTCTGTCTGTTGCTTCTTTCTTCTACCTCAAACGTGCCAATAAACTTCCTAATGTTTTCTACAGAAGAAACAAAGGTAAAATACCTCTAATTGTCTACTTAATCTCTAAACTTTTGGCTTTTGCTCAGTTTCTTAATTTAAAACTTTTAAAATTTCTTCATGTCAGTGTTCTAACTTAATGTAGCTACTGTTATCTCTTTTTGATCATCCAAAGCAATGCAAATTAATGAAGAATTTTCTCCTGCTATGTGTTTACAGTATCATGTTTTAATGGCAGTGCAGAGGATGTCTGTTCTCAGTCTAAGTGTGCTTAGCTGCATATAACACAGCATCTCTCACTAACCCAGCTATTGTTTTTTGTAGGTCTCAAAGATTTGCCAGAGTGCAATACTTGATGTTAGTTGTCACTGAATATTAGATACCTGATTTCAAAAAGGGAAAAAAAAAAAGGAAAAGAAATCAGTCGGTGCTTTTTGCACAGAGGACATTTTTATAGAACTTAATATGTTCATTTCAGTACACAAAATGCCAGACATTTATAAAGCCTTACAAAAAACAGTTATTGTTTATTCTTGATTTAGAGATAAGGGAACTGTAATACTAAAGGGCAGTGTACTTACCATGGATGCGTCAGCAGCAAGAGAAAGGGAATGGAATTTGAGGTTCCTCATTATTGCACTATTCATTCAACTTTGCCCTCTAAATGCAGGATTTACTGGGGCTTGGAAGAACTAACTGCCTGATTTATTTTTTTTTAACCCCTTAGATTTTTTTAATAATGAAATTTATTTTTTATTTCTGCCATTCCTGTTACTGAGAAATGAAGCCATGTAACTAAAATGCAGTGACCTGACTTCATGCCAAAGTGATTCCAGAAAAGCTAGGGGAAGAACATCTGGGATGCGCTTAGCCATAGGGCACCAAGACTTTATGTAGTCAACTGGCTCTTTCAGATGCTTCAGTTTCTGTGTTCTATGTGTCCACATTTTACTCGTCTTCACTTTCTGGGAGGTGGTGAGCAAAGTATGTGGAAGCTGGTGTCTCCATTTTGCCCAGTGTTTTGCATGAAACTGAGGCTGATCTATGACTCTGTCTCGCCCCTTCTATGCAGTCACTTTGAATGATTCCCATGACAACTTCTAGCACAGCGTTTGCTGTGTTAGAGCTCCTTCTGTTGAAAGAAAGCTGTTTACTGGTTAGGTCTACTAAACAAATAGACGTCCTGTTATTTTCATTCATGTCTTACAGGACCAAGCTCAAGCTAGGCTGTCACAATAGAAATAAGCTTAAAAAGAGAAAAAGAAGGGGGTGGGTGGAGCAATACAATTCCGTTATTTTCCATTATTTGGCTAAGAATGTTGTATCCAGTCATAGTAACTTCATGGAACATCGCAACTCCAGTCTCTGTGGTATCATTTAATGTAAAAGTATACAACAGTAGCTACCTAAGGTCTAAATTGTTCAGTGCCACAGGAACTGCTAGTATCCTAATCACAACTCCCATATTGAAGCCTCTAGGTTGCTTTTGCATGTGTCTTCAAGTAAATTTAGTTAGTACAAGATTCTCCTTCAGTTTTTAAGTAGGTCAAGAGCTGTTGTGCTGTGACATTCCAAGCTGGCAGGACACCAGACCTCTGAGGCTTCAGTGATACTGGTCTGACTTCCACATTTTGTACTGGTAGTTCACTCTGGTCCAGCGGGCTAAAGCATTGATGTCCTCCTTTGAAGGAGAAGCATTAGAAACATTTCTCTGGCTTATTATCATGTTAGCTTTCATTCTGTCTGGATGATGATTATCATGTGGCCAATAAAGGCAGCAACCTCTTGTATAAAAGGGTTGCATTTTTCACTGCTCAATTGTTTCCTGTTTGTACTGCTTTTTTCTGGTAGTTGGCTCAAAGTGCCATTTTTGCTATTGAAGCTTCTTCATACTAAAGAGATACTGCTGTGGCTACCTTTTTTGAAAGCAAAATAAGTCATTCCTGGAGACCTTTGCAACCCTTTAATCTTGAAGAGTCCTACAGACAATGTATTCTACTAATAGGATTTCTGAATGTTCTGATCTGTTTTGGTAGTCTTTGACAAAACTATTTTTTTAACAATGGAACTATTCTGTTGCACACATGTATTTTTAGAAAACTAGCAGTTCTAGCCTTCTAGATTAATGATGGTTAGTCTCTCTCTTTCTCTCTCTTTTAGCATCTGTTCTCCAGCCTAGTGAAACAGTAAGTAAATTCTGTGCTTCCAATAGGAACAAGCAAGCATAAAACATCAAATAAACAATAGCTTAAAGTTTTAACAGTTCATTAGGGAGCTACTTAATCTGATGTATGAGAGACTGAAATAAAAATCAGAGATATTTTGGGGTTCTTTGTCCAAACTGGAAAAAAAGGTGAAAGATGAATACTGACCGTATGGATTCTATTGAGTTACTTTCTCCAAGAAAGACTGTGTACACAGTAAATATTATTGGAACCCTAAAATGTTCCTGTATATTTTAATGAAAGACTGTGAAGACAAAAGGAGCTTTGTTTGACATGATCAATCTTCTGTTATGCAGGCATCCATGATACCTCCCCCAGCTTCTTCAGGTGAGGAACTGTTCTCTGGGGCATGCTGCTTCAAATATTTTACCTGTTGGCTTCTCTTTTATGCATCTCGTTATTGAAAAGCAGGCAAACTATCTCAAAGTGGATATGCTAAGAAGAGACAGCAAGTCAAAACAATTACCTGTAAAGCCTGGTACAGAACTGTGGAATCTGTTGAGGGGACAGAAATCCAATGAAATCTCTCTAGTAGACCTTTTTGGTAGGATTTATTGCTTTAATTAATGTAGGCATACAGTATTGATGGAGTGCTTTGTGTTAAAATAGATCTTTGACAGCTCCTAAAATAGATCTTCGACTTCTCTATCCTAATAGAGAAGTCTTACCAGTAGATGCAATATTTTTTTCATAAGTGCTCAAAAATAAATTATTCAGTCTGGGACCTATTTTCAGGATTGGAATCTTCTTGACAGTGCCAGGTTGGCTCATTTTCAGGCTTGCTGATTTGAAGCTTATCAGCTTCTTCAAACAAATAACACAGACTGTTTGGAATATACCGTTTTCTGTGTATGTGGTGTGGGGGTGTTTGTAGGTTGGCTCTTTTTGGTAAGGTGTGTTTTTAATACGTGCGAAACTCGGGCAGAAACTTATTTCTTGGGGAAGATTTCATCTAATCAGCTTGTCTCAATTTTCCTCCCCAATTTTTCACAATTTCAACCTATAAATATTACTGAGAAGTTCATACTCTAATCTGCTGGTTTAGACCTGATCTGGGTAATCCAAGAGCAAAAACTTGCTTTTTGGTGGGCTTCTAAATTCGTGCTACTTCTAGGAAATAGTACATGCTGTTCTTGTATTATTAATAAGCCCGTGAGAGCCTAATAAAACATGAAATATCTAAATATGACTCTCCCAAAAAATACATTTGAAAGTGCAGTGGATTACACCTAATCAAGGCAAGGCATTCTTTTAAGTGTCTCTGACCATGTAATGAAGTTTGAAAAGAAGTAGGTAGTAAAGGATATATTTTGCAAATGATAGAAAATTTTGTATCTATACATGAAATTAATTTAGAGTGGCTAGGAAAATGGATTTATTTGGCCAGGTTAATACAGTAAAATATCTTGTCTCTATGCTTGATCCATGTGCTTTCAAGACAATGACAGAACTTGTGGTGACTTAAAAGTGAGACAGACCAAATCTTCTAAAAACTTAAGAAAACATGGCCTTCTAAGCTCAGTAAAATTTCTAGTCTCACTTTTAAAATTTAATTTTTATTGATGCAGTCTTTAGCTTTTAAACATTTTTTAGATGTGTTCCAAAGTTGGTCGGGGTCTGACTGTTAAACTGACAGCCAGTGCTGCTTGTGAAAAGTCTTAATTTCCTTACCTTAATTTATATGTCTGTTTAGAAAGGAAGTACAGTTGTGGGGGTTTTTGTTAGGGCTGAAAATGGAAAGCTACTGTACTTACAAGTAATGGAAATGCCAGTTTGTAACGAGCACCTTATTTAGTAGGCCATTAGAAGCTTGTTTAAAAAGTTTTTGTGGACTTTTGCTGTATCAGCTCTATGTAGGGGGTTTTGTGTTTTGTGTTTTTAGGGTTTTTTTTAAGGTCCAGAATGACTTTGGTTACTCAGGAATTGTTGGATGGCATGTGGTGTTATGAATTAATGATAAAGGCATGCTTATATAGCAGGTGCTAATGATGTTTCTGTGCCCACCATTTCAGTTCGGAAGCCACGATATGTCAGACGAGAACGGTCACTAGTGACGTCTGCATCTGCTGCCATGATCTCTTCTTCCGAAACCAGGGTCAGCAATGTTTAGCCTTCATTCTTGCCTGAGGACTTTATAAGTGTACAGAGTGTCGAAGAAACTTTTTCTGAATCCACTGAAGTGCCAGGAAAACATCGCAAGCAGCTGACCTAAATGGAAGCCAAATTACTGTGTCAAAGGGTTTGTGCCAAATGTTAACAGAGAAATGAACTAATGCAAAGATACTGATAACAGGCTACATCCAGTTCGGTGAACTGCTTTGGTGATCTTGAAATGCACTATTCCAGCTCTGTGGTTTCACTTGTCTCCTACAGATGCTGTGTTTAAAATCTTTAAAGAATCTGCCTTTCTTTTTGAAATGCTTTCAGTTTTGGCACGTTCTTCTTCCTGTGTTGTGATGTGTTCTGTGTCCCCAGAGCTGAATGTGCTGCAGGCCAACACAAAATACTGGGATTATGCAAGGATGTGGACTTGTTTGAAGGACCCACTTGTAAATGCTAACACTAAGTGCCACTGCTTTAACACTGTAGGACAATATAACAATACCTAACACGCAGTATCCTTTTGAAGCAAAAAATGATGCCTCCTGGAGCATCCTCTTCAGCCTGTGACATAGCTGACCCTGGTTTTTAACTGTGAATATAGACCCACTATCCAGATACTGTTGTTCTTGGTGCTTTTGAAGGCTGTGGTCAGTATGGGTCCAATCCCAGGTGTGGGAATTTGTTGGGAAGCCTTTCCAATTGGCTTCAGCTAAGTCCTTGGATAAAGAGCCATTTGCTATGGCTTTGTAACTGATAGGCTGCTATGTCTGTCCTGCAAAGACTGTCTGCGCTAGCTTCCTTCCCTTAACACAGCAGTTGAAGGGAAACCAAAATTCCTGCAGGCTAGCTGTGTATCCGTTAGACATGTCAGTGAGTATTGAGATGAAGTGGAGAGGTCAGGTGAATTTCTGCCAATGCAATAAGGGGTTTCTTTGGTCAAGCCCTTCATTAACATGCCTGACATCTGCAGGCCAGCACCTTATGACAGAGCTCAACAAGTATTTCCTTGGTGAACGTGCCAGCATAAATAGCCCCCCACTCTCAGATGCTTGTTCTTGCCCATCTTATGCCAGCTGTGTGGCTCAGTAGTCACTTGATCTGGAAATTAAAGTAGCTGTAAAATAATTCTTTTTTGGCTAGGTTATCCTTCACCAATTTTTTTTCCTGGCATGGTTGACTCTGTTGCCATGTGAACGCATATATCAGCATAATGGGCACAGTGGTATGGGCAGAAGAGTGGGTGACTAGGAAATAAGTGAAAAACCTAGGGTTGCTAAATTGGTTGAAGTGTCACTGTCACCATATGTGAAATTATAACTATGCAGCTTGTGCATTCCCACCTACCTGTGTTGTTATTGCCTGTTTTGGTTTAGCTGGCACTCTGTTATGGGTCTGTGCTCCTAAAATAAATTACTTGGAAGCTCTTCATCAGCATCTACTGGCATGAACATAAACTGGAACAGTCGGTTCTCTTTTTCAGGAAAATGTGAACATAACTGTCTTGAGCTGACATGACACCCATATGGAGAGTCCAAACCTTGTGATCCAGATTCCCTTTTCTCTGTGGTTAAAAGCTTATTCGAAGCTAAAAGATGAGAACTGGGATGGGAGGAGATATATTTATCTTACTGAATAGACCTGTTTTTATGTAAGTTTCAGTGCAGTTGTGTTTACTTTTATCTCTCTCCTTACAAGGTAATGAGATCTCTTGTAGCATCCAAACAAGCTAGGGCGAGATTGGGGATAAAGAACAAACGATTAAGAGGTCCCCGTGCCAAAAAAAAAGCCTGAATTGCTGTATGGAGAAACTTGAGATTGTCTTTCTATCACAATGATAAATAAAATTTTTTGTTCTACTGGACAAAACTAAAGACAGCAGACAATGCCTTTTTGAGACCCTTCAGCTTTCAATATGAAATGTGCTTTATAGTTCATATGTCCCAAGTTGAGGAGGTGGCAGTTTTGTTTCGGTCATTTTGATGTCTTTTTATCTTTGTGCTGCTGCGATTTTCCACAGGTAGAAATTGTGTCTGGAGGTCGTAGGTTTTTCCTGAACTTAGTTGCTGAATATTTTCCTAACCGCTGAGGAAAAGGAGTAACTATGCAAATAATGCCAAGAAACTGCACCTTTGAAAGCAGGGAGTTTCTGCTTGTGACCTGTCAATGATAGTGCATTCTTGTATTGCTTACTTGCTAATATATTCTTTCTACACATAAATTATTGAAGGGTCATTCACGTCATTGTACTGTCTGAACCCTAGCTTATCCTCAAGTGCATATTGTAACCTAGTTTAATGTCAAGTGTCTAATGCTCTAACTTCTGTGCAGTCAAGTTTTTCTCAATGATAACATCTCTCTTCCCCTTCCCATACTCTTCCCCTCCCCCCAGCACTCTTTTAAATGCAGCAGGTATTTTTACTATTTTTTTGTGTTTCAGGAACTGTTCAGCTTTTGTTATTGCTGTCTGACACAGTGGACTCCTGGTCTAAACAGTTTCTCATTCGTTTGCACTGTCAAATTAAATATATAATGTGGTGGTTTGGTTTCCATCTCCCTCCAAAATAATAATACATACGTATATATATTTTAAAAAATTGGCTTTAATGAACCCTGATATTGAATGTATTTGTATATTTTTAAATTGTGCCAAAATAAACATGTTTGAGCTTTTTTTAAATGACTGTGGAGGTCATTCACGTGTTTCCTTTTCAAGCACAGAATGAAGGGAGCAAAATTAGCACCCAAAGTAGATCATTGTTTCAGCTCATATGGCATGTTACCTCCATCAGAACTGAAGTTAAAAAAAAGTCTGCTGAATGATGCTGCCCAGTTCTACAGTAGCATAGCCAGGCTGTTCTTCTGTAGATTGTGTCTTCACACCATATGCATAACTATAACCATATGGCAAAAGCCACCCATCGTGGCCTTACCTGTAGTGGCGTGAAAGTAACTCTTTAGCAGAGAATGTAGCTTTAGTAAATGATAGAATTTTTACATTAGTGCATGTTTACTTAAATCTCATTCAAAGAAGATAGCAGGAGAAGCAAGAAAACCCTAAAAGAGGAGGCTGCTAAACAGTGCCAAATGTACCAGAAGTTGAGATAATCAGGATAATTTCTTATCAGTTGAAGGGAAGATTATGGTCTTGGGTTTGGGGGCTTGGCTATGTTCCTCTGTCTGATCTCTGATTAGTTTCAAAAAGTGTGTTCTTTTTTTCCTTTCCCTTTACTCCCTGGGAATTTGGTACTCTTGTTGGATTTCTTTCTTACAAGTGTATCTTGTGTTCTTAATTCCAGTTGCCAAAACAATCCATAACAATGAGAGCTGAGCCAAAGGAAACTGGGATGCTGAGCCATCTGGTCTGAAATACTAGTAGTAAAATTCAGCAATACTCCCTTCCCTCACAAAACTAGCTGAAGTAGCCTGATGTATGAGAAAGATGTTGCTTTTAGTGAAGTATGCTGATGAGGAAGGATAAGCCAAATGCTTTAATACCTACTGTGTGTGCACTGTGGAAAGTCTAATAAACCTTGTTGTCAAAGCCAGGGTGACAGTGTCGCATACAAAGAGAAATTGATCTGGAAAATTATCCCACTGGGAGAGGAAGACTTAAAAGTGGATTTGTCAGTTAAATGGACTCTGACCACCATGCACACCAAAATATAACAGCCTTTGGGAAGAGGAAATACTAAGTGTCCTTGCCATTAGTCACCCCACTGAATTCAGTAGGTGCAATTGGCAGTAAGTGAACTGGGGAGAGCAGTAAGTGGATGTACAACAACAGGGAACAATTTGAGACTGTATTTTGCACACCTGAGAGGAGCTGTCTCCCTTATCCATATGACACCATCTGAAGGTGAGTGCATTGTAGATGGAGGACTGTGACAGTCACTTCTTAAAATTGTAAGTCTAAAACCTTGTGTTTCACTAAAATCTGTTATCCAGTTATAGGCCCTCCAGAAGGCTGGTGTCACATGCATAAAGAATGAAACAGAAATGATATTGCATACAGACACTCTGAAGTATTTTGCTGTATGAAACTGCATGAAGTTTACTAGATTAAGTGATAAAGCTTTGTGCAAACAATGGCTTAGGTTCAACCTACTTTCCCCTAGGTATTAATCAAAGTTCACAGAAACTGTATCCTGAGGTTGTCTCGTGTCTTTCTCTGCGAGGTTTTTTTTTTCTCTCCCCTGCCTCCGTCAAAAGCTTCTTGGGAACATTGCTTGGAAATACACCTGGGATTATGGGTGCAAGTCTGTAACTTCCTGACAGTAAGATTTGAAGGCTGAAAGCTGTTAAACTGTAGAAGAAATTGAAGGGGAGTGGAAAAAGAAGCTGGGGGGATGACTTAGGTGCTAATTGGGAAAAAGGAACAATAAGGTTTTTGCTCTTGTCCCTCTACAGTTACACAGGATGCAATCTAAGTTGCATGGGCAAAGAGAATGGAAGAGTAGAAAAGAATACCTAAGTTGATACAAAAGCTTGAGGCTCTCTCATCTACTTGAGATTTGTAGATAACTGGGTGGAGAGATTCAGCTGTGTGTGACTGCATGGAATTGCTGTCTGCTACAAATGGCTGAGCTTAGCAGGGAAGTGTAGCTGTGCTGTGCCAAGCTAGTGCCTACAATGGTGTGATAGTAACTTTGATTTAAAAAACCAAACAAACAGAAGTTGTACCTGTTTGCACTCAAAATTAATTTGGCTGTCATTTTAAGTTGTTTGAAAGAATGCACTTAAGATACAGTCAATATCTGAAGTGTGCTTGCATTACTCTTGCTACCAACACTATGAGGTTTGTTGAAATGTCTAAAGGCTGCTTTGCATTTTTGTCATTTATTTTTAATGCTCCCTGGTGAGAAAAAAAAAAGAAATTATATAGTGTTTATAATTTTAATAGCCTTGACATATTTTTATTGCTAACTGATTGGAAGCAACAGTATTCAGATAATTGCACTTCCTGTTTCAGAGCCTGGTGATTTATGTCCCTTAGTAAAGTGTTAGAAGTGTTTTAAAATGATAGTTTCAATAAGATGCGATGCAGCTGTGAGGTATTTGCTCCAAATGATTAGGTCTTTACCATTAAGGTTGCTGTATTCTGTAACAGGACAAATATAGAAGGCATTAGGTTTTAGACATGTTAGACTCATTTTGTAATGAGTGTTGTTTATAAATAAGTCATCTGTTTTGTTGCAATTTTACATCCATCAAACTGCAATGTTATCTTCTGCTTCACAATCCCAGTCCCCACAGGAATGCAGTCATTTGGAGTGGAGTGCTCAGCTTCTTAAAATGCTCAGGCTGTTCCACAATGCTGTAGTATAGTCCATCAGCTCATCAAATTACTATAACTCGATGTCAGTGCCTGTAAAACGCCAATGATTTTCTGATGGCAATTAGTCCCCTTCAAATACCAATATGTAACTGTTCTTTACTAGAGCATGATCTTTTCCCACAAACTTAAACCTCATTCTGCTACTTTCTCTCTGTTATCTCCATTGTGTTTACACTGCAGGCCCCCAAGATAAAACCTAGAAAGGACAGGAGGTGGCACCAACATTTGTATGTGCTCCTTATGATATGAAGAATTCCTAGACTTACCCCCATTGAAAGTTTCAGATTTCATAAGTAAGGAAATGGGAGACCTGCAAAAAGACTTCATTTTAGAGATAAATAGATATAGATATATATATACACACACACACACACACACACTCTCTGAAGCTAATCTTAAATGCTGCTCAAACTATTTTGGCAGAGCTTAAAACAGCTACAGAAATGTCTTTAGCAGTAATTGTGCCGAAGATAACGATTTAGGAATAAGTTAACTATGGGGAGGCATCTTGTTTGCATGCAACTTAATATATTACATAATGAACTGCTAGTTTATAATGTATTGAGAAATGAGCCGAAAGTAGCAAAGTTCAGGACCTTACTTGACTGAGGGCACTTGCGGTTAGATATGTTACAAAGAGGGCAAAATGCTTTTCATCAGCATCTGCTGCCAATTCACATCAAGCCCAAATCATTACTGACTGCAAGTTTCTGCAGTCTGACTGCTGTGAAATGAGTTTGGCACTCCACTTCCCAGCACAGAACTGACCATGTCCCAGGCTCCAGAACTTTGGTTGATACTGCTGCTGCCCTCCCAGCAGAATTGCATCATGTCTACTGTGTTCAAGAATAAGGGTGGGATTCGCTTTCCCCATCACCACCACACCTTTCTGTGTGAAAACTGAGCATACATCATAGCTGGCAGAAAAGGAAAAAAAATTTGGGGGGAGGATCTAAAGATGGGGGGGTGGATTCTGGAAAAGGGAGAGAAAATTCTGGAAAAGGAATAAAAAATTCTGGAAAAGGAAAAAATGGCAGTCAGTCATATTTCAATGATGTTGGCTGGACCATGACCTTTAAAATTAGAAGCAAACCACAAATTGGTCTTGACAGTGCAGAAATTATGGATGAGACACTAGATTCTTCAGGTCTTGGGACCCCTATCACCACAGAATTATTTTTAGCATGACCTTATCTGATAAGGGCAAGTTTACACAGTTAGGTGCAAACAGTCCTTCAGTAGCTTTGCTGCTGTTAGCAGGATTTGAACAACTTCTCCTCCGAAACGCCTGTGGCCTTGATAGTGTGGAAGTGTGCCCATGCTAACACATCCATCTGAGAGACATGGGTTCTTATTAGCTCTGTGGGTAAACAATTCCTGAATCAGTGTTGGCTTCTGTCCTGCTGGCTCAGAGAGCTGGCGGGAGCTAACACGCAGTTTTACATATCTGTCTAATGAGAGCTACATGTGTACAGTCCTGAGTCTCCATATCATAATACTTCACATATCTGTGACATTAAACCCATGAAATTAAACCATTGGGTACCTTCTCCACATTCAGTAGAAGTCAAACAGGTATGATTAGTTTAATGTTGTGCTTTGAATCCAAGCAGCTGAGAAAAAGCATGCTCTACAGCACTCTGCTCTCTCGCTAAGCCTTTAGCATCCACGCTGACTTAGCTTTCTCTATTGCTTGTGCTGACAAACTAAATAGATGGAAGCTCAGTAACAGCTTTCAGTTATGGAACAGTTGATACAAATTGTGATAATCAATTTGTATATATGTGCCATCATCTGGATGAAGTAAAACATATCTTCATTCTCAAAGGAATAGGGTGAACCTGCAATTCTAGTGGTCAAATACCTGACAAAATGCAAAGAGCACCAATGAAGGTTAAGTATTACTTGAACTGGATGCTCATTTAATGGGAGTTTATGGTCTGTATCTTAACTAAAAAGCCAGTTAAAGCACGGGAGGATGAGGTTTTACTCAGGCTAGATAGTTACATTTCTATTGCTGGAGTGATAAAGACAATTATCTAGATGGAATATGGTGTTACACACTGCAATTCAGTATGAGATTAAACCTCGTATCTTGACTTTGATCATGCCCTGATTTCTTGGTATGGTTTGTGTTCCTTAAGCCCAGTGGCTGGTGTCGCAAGCCAAGTGCTGATCTTTCTGTAGGTATTTTTAAGTGTTATTTACATGACACTAACTTTATCAGACTCTTCTGAATTTTGTAGTTGAGGAGTTTTTTGGGGGGCTAGGGGGGTGGTGCAGGGCGTGGTGTTTTGTGTTTTGGTTTTGAGGTTTGGTTTTTTTTTTTTACATTCTGGGTCATCATCTTTTAGATCCCCGAGCAAGATGAACCAGAAAAACAGCTCTGGCTTTTCTAATGGGTTTGCACAGGCTAATCTGAGTCTTGAAGAGCTTGGAGTGTCCTCCGTGCAGATTTCCACAACACAGGTACAGAAGCAGAGCTTCCCAAACTGTGGGACAACCCCTCCTTCCAGTAGAAGGCCAAGCAGAGGAGGATCGGGGATGCTGAACACCCCATACTCGCCTGAGCACAGGCAGTGCTCCATGTTGCATTGCCTGGTTGACACGTATGGCATTTTCAGGCAGCGCAGCGGAGCTTTAACAGGCTCCACGTGCTCTTCTGTGCTGTATGTGAAGGCTTCTCCCTGTCTCTGAGGCAATAAAGATTGCCTGACTACAAACCCTGCACTGCTCGCTCAGCTCAGCGAGTGCCTCCTCCGCAACCTGTCACTTGAGAATTACCGGGACGGGTGTTCTGAAACGGGTCTTCCAAAAACTGCACAAATGCCGCAGTCCTGAGAACGTCAGGGACTCAGTCTGAAGGGGTTCGCTGCTCGCTTCGGTGTCTGCAGCCCCATTTCTTGAGTGTGGTGGCCGGGGGGAAGCTGGAGGCTGGTGCTGGGGGGGCTGCAGGTGTGACCCCAGCTGGGCCCGTTAGTGGCTTTGGGTGGGGGCAGGTCCCTCAGGTGCAGCCGCTCACTGTGAGGGCTGCAGGCAGGCGAGGGCTCCTCAGGCAGCACAGGCCAGTTTGCGGAGCATGGAGCAGGGCAGGTAAAACAGCTCTGGGCTACTTGGCTTGTGCCTTCGCGTTGTTCTGGGTGCTGGGGCGGGCTGGGCCGTTCTGCGGCCTGGCCCCATCCCTGCCGAGGGTGGCCGAGTCACCTGCGAGGCTGGGGAGTGGTGGGAGACATCTTGGGAGGCTGCAAGAACGAGCAGAGATTGTGGTAACTTGCCAGGGGCTGTGAAAGCACCTTTGTGCCCGTCCCTTTATCTGTGAGGTTAGTTTAGCCATGTGGATCCAGCCTGCCCGCCTGCGTTCCCTCGGCCTGGAGCCTTCCCTTGGCTCTTGTGTGACCCAAGGTACCGAGCCTGGGTGCGGGGCGGCTGTGAAGTCTAGGCGTGGTAGGCAGCGCCGGTTTGTGGCACGCTTTAGTTCCTCTGTAGGTTTGCTCTGTGTCCGGGTGTTTTTAATGGCTTGTCTCACTGAAGTAAAGCAAGGCTCCCTGCTGGTTTCAGTGAGCTGTAAAGCAGGTCCTAAATCCATCCAGACAAAAATGGTTTTGGGTTGGACTACTTGCACTATCCTCCTCCCTCCCCCAAAAGAAACAGCAGCAGAATTTAAACCCCATTTTTCTTGCATTTAGCTGTGCTTTCCTTACAATTTCTTGTGTCTGCACTTGCGTTCTGTAGGGTGAGGGAGTGTGGAGAGAGAGCAGGGGAAAGGTAATTGGTGAATACTCTTCTCTAATGTGTGGCTGATGGGTGGAATCAAGAAAATTACTGCTGGGTGATGTCACTCTTCTTCCAAATGCACTGCTTCGTTTGGACTTTCTTTTGGTTTTGAATCTGCCTCCAGCTGGGTGGTGTCTCTGTGTGGGCCTGGCTTTATGAAGCACAGTTACTCCTGGGCAAAACAGCTTGGGGCTTTTTTCCAAGCCCGGGAAAGCACGTCTTGCTGACTGTAAACCCTTTTCAAATTTATTTACTTTGGCAATCCTGAATCTGAAAGGGTTGCTATTTTGCAGTTAGACTTCCTTTATGTTTTACAGAATTAGGAAGGCAGGTTTTATCAAAATAAAATAGGCTTATGTTTTCTTAAGAAACTCCCTAGGAAGTTCAGTCAGCCCAGTGCCGATGATGGTTTTATGCTCCTGGTAGAAATCTAAGTCTGACTCACAGAAAGTAATGGTGTAATTCTTTGTCTAGGTTTAACATTCTCAATCTTGAAGACGGGAAGTGAAAAAGTGGGGAAAAAAGAATAAGAAGACTTAATGGAGAATTACATCCTGTTGCAAATGTATGACTGCAGGAGAGCTTACTTTTCATTTTCACTGCCTAATCTCATTTTGGTAAGGCAGAAAATAGCTGAACTCCCTAGTGCCAGGAGTTGTATCAGTCAATCCTTTAGATACCAATATTCTAGCTCTTCAAATTAGCTGAAGGGGAGGTGGTTAGTTAAAGGTAGTTAATTTAATGCTAATTACAAAAGAAGGAAAGAAAAAAAAAAAATCCCTGACACCTGATTTGAGTGTCCTGGATTTAGCCTGTAGCCAGGCAGCGCTGTCCTAATGTAGCTGGAAGGCTCTGTTATATGCTCTTTTGACTTGGGCACTTAGTTGACAGTGTTGAAATCTTTACCTTGCCTTTCTCCTTCTCTGGAATTTGTGATGAAGGTGCTGTTAGCGGTTCTGCCTGCCCTGCAACAAGTTGTGAATATGGTATAGAAAGGAGCAGCGAGTGTCTTTTCATTCCTGCAAATCACTGGCAGTGCTGGCTGGCTTGGATTACCAGCCCAAACCTGAGCTGGGCCAGTGCAGCATTAATGTCTGATAACTCTGCAGGTATCGAGTCTGAGAATCTCAGACAGGGTCCAGATTCATGCACTGTGAAAATGAGAACTATGAATAACTTTCTGGCTCCTGTCTTAGTGGTCTCAGCCATAGTCAAAAATCAGGTAGGCTACCAAGTGGGATGGATTTTATTGCCCATAAGGCACAAATTTTTGGGCTAGCAAAGCAGTAGGCTCTGTTCATATTGTTGCTGCTCTGTACACAGAAGCACTTCCATTCTTTACAGGCTGTCAATCATTCTGGCAGCTTTTAGCAGCTGTAAGTGAGCATCCATTGTTAATTACTTTTTCATCAATTTCCAAGGAGGATGGCAAAGATCCTAACTAAGTTAATTGCATGATAGATTAGGGTGTGGCCTGAACCACACAGAGTATTTCACAGCTGAAAACCTTTGGAGCATTAGCTTTTTTTCTCCTTTTTATTTAAAAATAATAAAAAAAAAAGAAATAAATTCAACTTCAATACAATCTAAAAGAAGCACTGTTTAAAAAAAAAAAACCAAAACACAACAACAACAAAAAAAACCCCAACCAAAAAAAAAAACCTACCCAGAAAAACCAAGCAATTCCAAATGGAAGTTGATGTTCCAGTCTACTAAGTGTACCATTGTAGTTCTGCTTTCATAATGTTGGAGACATTTTAATTGTTATCTTTTGAGAGACATCAGCTTAAATCTGCTCTCAACAATACTTTTTCTTTTTTGTGTGTGTGTATGTATAAGTGAAGTTTCATCATTTTAACAGCCCATTGGAGCATGGGGCAAGGGTTTAGGCTGGGCAAGAAACATGGAAATAGAGAACTCCGATCAGGCTTTCTCTACTCATAATAGGTAGCACTGATACAAGTTTGCAGCAGCTTTCATGAGCTGATGACTTTAAAGAGTGTTTACATGCCTGTTGGTATGAATATTGTCTTGAAACTATTGTTTGTGTTGCAATTTGTGCCTTCAGGTCAGGGTTGGGAAATGTAGCCTGCAAGCTTCAGCCCCTTTCTCTCTTATCCCTTCCATTGTGCTTCAGTGTTATTGTGTTCTGCTCAGAACAATATCCAGAATGAATGAGAGCATATTGCTTTTCTGTACAGATTCAAGGTGAGCAGAGGGATAGGACTGTGACTGCAATGCAAGAGTCTTTCCTTTAGGCTTTCCTCATTGATGTTGAACGAGAACAAAAAGGCAGCATTACTTTCAGACTTACTGGAGAGCACGTTAAGGGCTGAGAAGTGCTCAGGCTCTACATAAATGTGTGATGTGGTATCTAGACTTTGTAGCTATATGGTGTTAGAAAGTGCAATGCAAATACGGAATTTAAGCACCACTTGAAAACTCAGGGAGCGAGGAGTAAATGGGAACAGCTTCAGACATATATGCCTAAGAGTGTCATCTCACAGTAGCTCTGTCTGTGAGCCCATGTCCCTGCCCTCCTTGACATATCTGAGTCCTGCTTTGACTGCGAAGGAATGCTGAAGTACTGGTGAAGAGTGTGAACAGGCAGATCTGTTAACAAAAGCAACTTACCCTGAAGCTTGCTAAATCCAGTGCTAGGCCAACAATAGAAGTCAGGGGAGTGGGAGAGAAAAACAATAGTTAAAATATTGCTCCACAGGGAGCCGGGTCACAAAGCAAACCCTTAAGGGAGGTGGCTTTTTGTTGGGGAGTTGTAGTTGCTTATTACTCTGTGGAGGACTGCTGTGACTCTGTGACAGAGATTCCTGTTGGGAGAATGGACTCTGGTGCTGATCTGAAAAATGGGCAGGAGATCTGGAGAATGATAGGTAACATGCTTATCATACATCAGGCTCCTAAGACCCATGGGTTGCAGTTTAAACCAGGACTTAACATGTAACTATTTTGAGATACAAAGCAGATTTTTACTCTCCCATATATTCAGTGTGATGGCTTTGACTTTCTGTCTGAAGTGCAAAAAGCCATACCCCTCGCTTAAGAGATGCTCCAGCCCAAATTCTCAGTAGATCTCACATAAGTAGGTCTGTGATGAGGGGACTGGGTGACTTAGCAGAAGGTATTTGACGTGCTGGTTTTATTATTTTATTACTGTATGCATTCAACTCTATGGAATTCCAAAATGAGAAGGATTTTTGAAGCTTCTTTATAATATTGCTCTTTGTGGATTACTTTGTTTGTTGCATTTGAAGCATTGCCTGCATACCCCTGGCTTGTTGTTCAAAATTAAAACAAAGCTGTTTTGTTGCTTTTGGTGTTTAAAATGTCCATCACTATAAATTATGTTCAAATATATCAGCAACATTTAGAATCTTCTCTCTTGTGTCACAGCAAACAAGTGCTAATTAGTTTTTAAGGCTTACTGTAACACAGCCAGGCTGCTAAACAGCAGCTCCAGATTCATCAGATGGGACCCAACTTTGGACACAAGGATAGGGGATTAAGCGCCTTAGGACAGGTGTGGTTTGGTGTATTTAAAATACAGCATGTATAGAGAGGATTTCCTAGCTGTCCATTGGATTTACATAACTGAACTAAGATTTGTCCTTTAACAGCAGAAATGCCCTTGTGAGTGTATTGATTTTATTGAGGCCAGACAAGCTCAAGAAGAGGAGCTGTCTTTTATATCTGTGTTTCTGGGCAAAAATTCTAGCTATTCGTGTCTGATTGATAACCTGGTACCTCTGCTAATCTTCCAAGTATTTGGCAAGGAAAATTGAAGAGTCTGAGAAGCTCTGTGAGACTGGTATCGTATGTGCACATAACGAATCTGGAATACCCAGTCTCACCATGGAAAATGATGAAATTGGATTATGTTTATTGTCCAGCTACAACCTGGGAATCTTGCACGCATCCTCCTGAAATAAATGCATGTGAGGAAAGATCATTTCAGTGGTGAATCTGTGGCCTTGGAGCCCTAATAATACCGGTAGCAGGATCTTTCTGAAAATGTGTAATCTTAGGTGGACTTTTTATGTGGGACCCTTAAGCCCTGTTCTTCTACACCAGAACCCTGTCGGTTGTCTTTGGCTTACCGAATTGCATATGGGCAAATTGTGCTGCTTACCAGCTTTCTGTATTACACAGAACCTCTAGTCTGTCACTGTGTACTAGGTTTATGACCCCAAAGGCCAGGTGTACTGGGATTGATGCTGGCTTTTCAGCTTTGCTATTAACAAGGAACTCTTTAATCTGCTGTGCATTGCCACCCTACCCCTTTCTTGTACAAGGCAGTTCCCACTGCATCAGGCACTATCTGTGAGGCCTGTCTGATTATTCTTGCTTTTACCAGCATCCCAGTAAATATTGTTTGAAGACAAGGTATATATTACTGATATGCCATTTTATAGCACACCACACAACTCTTTATTGCTGGATGACACGGAGTCCAGGACCATGACCTTTGGAAAGCTCTCACTCTCCCCTAAGGAATTTCATGAGTAAATCACTGACTTTTCTTGCTGTTTATTGCAGTTAAGCAGTGGAGAACAAGTCCCCTGCCTATTTTTTTTTTTTTATAGTATTCTATCTGGTAAAGTATCAGGTATCTGGTGGTGGCTGTCACTTGATCTGTGTCTCAAAAGTTAGATTATATTTAAAATCTTGATACTGGAGGCTTCCATTTCCTTCAAAACCGACTTGAAGCAATTGTCAAACTGTTTTAAGTTTGATTTATGAAAATCATGATTCATGCCAGCTACAAGATCCCCTTTAAGCCTTACATACTTTCCGTGTGGTATGTATGCTTTGCTAAAAAGGCACCTTCTAAAGACAAGGAGGTGAATGAGAATTTTGCCCCTCCAAAACAAAACTTAGTTTCAAGAGTCCTTGTGCAGAAGCAAATTAAAAAACTTAACTGAACACTTGCTGGAAGAGTAGTTTTTGCCCCTTCTGGAGGTAAAACTTTTCTCTGCTGTCATAATATCTAACTAGATATAGCTCAAAGCAAATGCTAGTCCTGCTCACGAGTGCTCTCACTCATTACTTGTTTCTAAGAATGCTCCTCTTGTTAAAAGAGCTAAATCAATCTGAAAACAAGTTTTACAGCTAAATCCCAGGGAAGAGATGGCTGGAGATACTTGTTCTTGTTTACATTTTAAACACTTTGTAGCTGCGTCATTGCGTGAATGAATTTTCTTTAACAATGATGACTTGAAGAGATAAGTGCTTTCTTTATAACCCCTGACTTGTACGAGTAAACAAAAAGCTGGTTATGACCAGTATGGAAACAGGACCTGTCGTGTTGCAGCAAAATCACGTTCCAGCCAGATCTGCAGCTCTAAGGCTCTAAGAACAATTTGCCTGAAAGGAGGGTGGGTAGACACGAGAGTATGTGTGTTCGTTCATGGCCATCTAAGGAGCAAGGGTTCTGATAAGCTTCTAGTGCTAATGGTGTTTACCGTAACTAAAAGGAAAGGATCTTCCATTGTGTTCATGTTACATGAGAGCTATAGGACTGCTGTGGTGATAACTAAAAGGAAAGGATCTTTCATTGTGTTCACATTACATGAGAGCTATAGGACTGCTGTGGTGCTGAGTGTGTAAAAGCTGTGATGTGTGCGAGAAACCAATTCTAGTGATTGTAATTTGCACCACTTAGTATTTTTATTTACCTATAGATCTTTGGTGCCTCTTTCTCTTGAAGTAAAAGCTGTAGGCTGACACCGATAGCCAGTTCTCTCTCTAATATGTATTGTAGTACGAACCTGCATTTCTGTGGAAGGCAGGTGATGGCTTGTGCAAGTAGGGTGTCAGGTATTGAGGACTTCATGCAGCGTGTTTTTTCCTTAGGCTCCTGGTGCCCTTCATCAGGCCACGGAAGGAGCTAATTCCCATTTTTAGAGAGCAGGAGACTTTTTGTCCATGCAAGCCCTCTGGCTTAGACCCCAGCCAGATTGATTTCCAGTGTCTGTTCAGCAGAAGGGTTATGTGCTAAAGCACTCCACTGAGCCCTTGGACCTCAGGGCTCAGTCCTGCTCTCCTTTAGAGTTCAGTGGGAGTTAGGAGGGCTCAAGAGTGTTACTTCCACTAGCTAGGCAGAGTTTCCTCCCAGAGCTTGTGCATCTTGCATCTGTGCAGCAGGAGGTGGGGTGTATTGTAGAGGAGAGGTTGCTCTTTATTTGATGTTCACATGGCTGTCGCTCCACCCCTTCCCCATTGTTCTGCCAGCACATAACAGGGCTTCTTTCTGGTTCTCTGCTCAAGCCCTGTGTTCGACGCCTCTGCTTTTCCTGGGAGGTGCAGAGTCCTGCGGTCATATTTATATGCAGGAAGAAAGACAAGCCTGTTCAGTTGGACAAAGCTGGCATTGTGCTGCATGCCCAAATAGAGGCTTGTCAAAGGCTTCATGCTCTAAACATCCCCTGGGCAGTGCTTGCTCAAAAACCCCAGGCAGCTGAACAGAGTGAGTGCCACTTACGTGAGGATTCTTTGTCTTTAGGTGAAGGAGAAGGCAGTCACTAATCAGAGTTCAATGCACTCTACTGCCTGATGGAGTTGGTGTCTAGTGTTTCTAAAGAGTGCTGCAAGAGCCCTAAGGCAGAGAGGAGGGTGTGATAGGAAGCAATTGCACAGAAGCAACAAAGGCAATAAAGGAATGCTGCCCCTGCTCCCAGCTGAGAGAGGCTCTGGACAAAACCAGGCAGGGGGCCTTAAAGCCTGTTCATGCTGAAGTTGTAAGAGATTTTCTCCATTTCCCTGAGCTTCCTGCCTGTGTGATTGCCCAAACTATCTTGATTTAAAATATCTCCTTGGTAAATTTCTGGGGATGTAGAACTGTCTTGTAATTGGCATAGATCAGCTATCAGAGTTTTTTTTTCCTCAAAGAACAGCTAGGCAGCTTCACCAGTTTTCATCCATTAGTGCAAGCTGTACAGTCTTAATATATCTTGCTAGCATGCTTTGGAGGAGCAAATCAAATTTTCTTAGCAGAGACTACTTGAAAGGAAGCAATGCAGTATAGCACTTTCCTTGTACGCTTATTTGTGTTTATTTGCATCATAACAGTTGTTGGATGTGCAAAACTTTTGTAGAAGCTTTTTCTGAAAGCTCAGGTTTCCATGTTTCTACAAGGTTGTTTTTCTTCTTTTCAACAAATAGTAACACTGGTCAGCTACACTGAAAACTTCCAATATTGTTTTGAGGGGGTTTTGGTGGGGATTTAACAAAGTTTAGCGGACTTCTGATGGCAATAAAAGTTTTCGTGCCAGCGTTAGCTCAGAAAGCGTTGGTGTATCTATCATCACCATAGAGTGAAACAGAGATCCTATGCGTCATGTTCTGGAGCACCCTTCCCTAGAAGACTGCTCCTTGTCAAAACTTTGACATGCTCAGAGGTGACTCATTCTGCAGCGGCTTCCTGGGGTAGGAAGCGGTGTATGAGTGACACCTTGTGGTACGCGGCATAATCTCACAAATCACACTTCATCTTGCACATCTGCAGAATGAATGCTGAACCAGTCCCCAGCTCTCTGCTCTGGGATGAAGTGTGCACACACTAGCCTGATGTGTCTCAATTTTGTCGCCAGAATTTCATTGCCTGTTTGCTCCCTTGAGGCCAAAGTAGAAGAAGCTGATGGAGTTTTGCCAGTGCAAAAGTTGTTAAAAACCGGGAATCATGGCTTTGGCTTTGGAATGTGCCGGGTGCCGCTCCAGAGCTGATTCTTTGCACATTGTAGCACCTCACAGCAGTGAAGTGGCAAGACACAAAGTAATAAACATCAAAAAGAATCCAGTCTTTTTGAGTAGCAGTTTCCAGATTACGTTTTTATAGCAGATCAAGAATCAGTTCAGCAGAAGTATTTGATGTTTTAATTGGCTTGGTTGTGAATAACTTTGAATATGTACACCACATATAAAATAATGGTGGTTGCTTTATTTTTCATTACAGATTATTTCCTCATTCTACAATGCAATTTCAGTACGAAAATTTATTTCTGATTAAGAGAGAGTGGTACAGAACCTTATTATCTGTCATGATGATAGGAGAAGGGCTTTTTGTTGAATGAGGAAAGAAAAAGCCCTAACGTTGCATTTAATTTTAGCTTGCAACCTGTCAAAAATCTTCTCCTTCCTGAGAAATTCTCAATTGGAAAATATAACAAAGAGAACAAGTGGGGAGATAATATTTGAAAATCTAATTCAAAGCATATGCTGCCCTCAGATAACACAGCAAGAGCTAATCTGGTTTTACAGGTAAATATCCTTTCAGGAGACTCAGAGCTGAACAGTGATTAAGATGAACGGAGCGTGTAATTTCATGAATT
Organism: Fulmarus glacialis; assembly: GCF_000690835.1. Classification (NCBI taxonomy): domain Eukaryota; kingdom Metazoa; phylum Chordata; class Aves; order Procellariiformes; family Procellariidae; genus Fulmarus; species Fulmarus glacialis. The sequence goes on from NW_009232386.1 coordinate 33,970, forward strand.
ATCCACATTCCCACTTCAGATTCAGCAGGGAGAGTGCTTTATCTAATTCCAAAAGGGAGACAAATGTCTGAACTACTCTCTGATGGAACCTTCATTATCTCCAGTGTTGATTTTTTGAAACAAATTTTAATTCTCAATAACACTGTTGGCTTGAAGGCTTCTAAATTTTGGCAGAGCCCTGAAAGTATGGTTGAGAACAGTGTAAGCATACCCCAGGTGAATATGGTTTTTCATTTATGAGTCTGTGTTTTCCTGTGATGTGAATATCTGCCCCACCAGGACGAAAGGTCAGTTAAACACAGGGAATATAAGTTACTGAACAGTTGCTAGACCTAAATTTTTATTCAGCAGAGAATGGGGGTGTAAGCAAATCAATATATGTGATGTGAAATGCATCAAATTTTAGCTGCAAAAAAATAAACGCATTTGGAAGGAAAAAATCTTTTCCGAGTGTGCTTTTCTTGGAAAACAGGATTTTTTCTAAACAAAAGGCGAGTAGATTTGGGTCTGAGGAACATGAATTCTGTATTGTCCTTCTGACACTGCACCGCTGCAGAGAGATGGGGTGATGGACATGGGACCTCATTAATTGAGATGTGGCTAATCAACAGTTACTGTACTTCTTTTGCCCAGTTATTGGAACAGCCTAGGCAATCTAGAGCATGAATGTTCCATCCGAAGGGATCCAGTGCCCTCAAGTATAGGGGAGCTGTCAGTGTTGCCAATTCCAAATGCCTACAACCACACAGAGTTGCCAGTTGCTCACTGCCCGCTTTTTATAGATGGCTGCTACGTCTTCAACACCAAAATGAAGCAAAAACCTTCCAATAAATGTTTAGGATCCAGTTTGTGTACATGTGATATGAATTGAGCACTCCAGTCCTACATGCTCAGATCCTAGGACACCCAAAACTCTGATAGAAATGGCAAGAGTGCCCTTTTCTTCTGTGGTGGTGGCTTCAGGCTAGGGAAGGCTTTGTGGCGTTCGGACCTACAAGACTTGGCCACGGTACTCTTGATAAGCTGGCGGTAGGCTTTAGCGAATGGTCTATTTTACTGTTCTGCTGTCCTAGCCACAGCACTCCGCAATTGCCTTACCTTTTATTCTGACCTTATTCTTTCAAAAATGTAATCCCCTGTAAAAGCATCATCTGTAGTGAGAGACAGCCTGCTATCTAAACTTAGAAGATATTACACGAGCCTTTGGTAAAAGGTTAGATAAGCACTTGCTATTCAGGAGTTGACTACCGTGAAGGAGAAACGTAAAACCAGTAATCTACATATTGTAGCTCTTCCCTGGTGCTGCTGTCTTTAAAATTAGTTGTCTGTATACAGGGGTTGTGGCAATTACACTTTTATAAGGGAGTAAATGTATAATATCACTGTTTAATAGTGCATGTTAGGCTGATAAAACCCACTTTAAGAGCCTGAGTGTCCCTGCTGCTGCTTCACTTCTTTTTAGCATTGATGAACACAGAGGGGATTCTGCTGCAGCTTGGACAGTAGATTTTGCCATGGTATCTCCATGTATTTAGTGCATGTGCCACAGGCCAGATTGGGGTGGGAGAATCTTGCTGGGAAAGGCACTTAAAACTTTATCTGTGGACCTTTTCTGTGACGGTGAATCCATGCTGAAATTTTCCTCTTTGTGTACTACCGTATTGGTAGGAACTTTGCAGAATATGATATAGTTAATATATGTGGACTCTCACAATTAATAACCTAAATGATTAAGTGAAGATGGAAGAATAAGGACGCCTTTCTACTGCATGTGAAGTTATGCAGAGCAGGAAGCAGATATTTGTTGGTCTGCCTCAAAACCAACACCAGCAAATCTGTTGTGGAGCTGGTCTTGTCCTGAATTTGGTGGCTAATTCATTTTTGTTAGAGGGTGAATGCAGCTGCAGCTTGAAAACCAAAACACAGAACAGATAAGCAAGTCTTTGACCTATAGACCTGGTCCACAGTTGTTAGAGTTGAGTCTTGGGAATGGTTTAGCAAAGTGTCGTTATTTAATACTCGGAAAATTCAGTAACACAGAAGACACTTCAGGTAGCAGCCTAAGGGTAAAAGCTTGGGGAAGGCATCTTGTTGAGTCTGTGCCCAAGCAGAATCTATTGCAGCTATGTTTTTTTCCTGACACAGCTGGAGAATCCCCTTTGAAGCCTGAGAGTAGCTCAGAGGCTGCTCAGGCCATGAGCAGACTGCGCCTGAAACGGTGACCTCAGGAGATCACAGCAGCAAGGGTGCGACTGCTGGTTGCTGCACTGGAGCAGGGTTGGCATTTCCATGTCTTTAGACTTAAGGATAGTGAATACAAGTGTATTTTTCACAATCAGTGTGATTTTTTTTTTTTCTTCCCTCCCTTCTCTCCCACCTCCTCTCCTTGTCTTTGGGAAGACAATCTCTTGGGCAGCAGACCCCATCTGTCTTGAGGCTGGAGGAAGAGGACTGTGAACTTTTCAAAAGTGTTTTTCAGTTGTTGTAACAAAATACGCTTTATAGATATGCTACTCTATTTCTATTGCAGTGCTGGGACTGGTATGCTATATTTATGATAGAATGCCAGCACTTACTGGGCAGAGAAGCCTTTGTTAACTTATTATTATTATAAAGCAATGTTACTCCTTTGAATTCTGTTTCCACTTTCAGGAAGTATCAAAATGATTTTGGAAGAAATGGAGTTACAACCTTAACTAGCTGGGAGACTTTCTCATAAAGTATTTTTCATTTTAGTGCTATGTAATGTATAAAACTGCTCAGAAAAAGGAAAATGCAGCACCATTCATTTCAACACTATAAAACATGCTTCCGCAAATCCCATTTCACATCTGTTTCCTTAACCCCCTGGACAGTATTCTTTAACTCTTTAAGTAATTCTTATACTGAAAAGGATAGTGGTTAGAGTTGAATGATAATGAAAAAGCTGATGTGGAAGTAAGTGATCCCTAAAAGTCAGACTAATGAACGGGTGAGGGGATTAACACCTCTCCCCAAGTAAACGCCAGTGATCTGTCAGGAGGCTGTAATAATGCAGGGCTTGTAGTTCAGAGAGTGGTTCAATTAGGCAGTATACAGTACAATTAACTGCCTGCAATTAGAATGAGTGCCTTAATTACTCTGTTTACATTTTGCAACCTCTCTGCTCTGATCAGACAAAGCCTTCTCTGCATATAAAGCTGGGCATAAACATTTTGCTTTTCACTCTTGTTTCCCTACCATATGCTAATTTAAAGATCTAAGATTGAGTTTTGGCAAATTATTATCTAGCTCAAATAACATAATATAAAGCACCAAAGGCAGCAAAGTTTTGACAGTTGTTTTGGTCTGCCTTTTGCCTATACACTTAATGGATATGGATGTTTGTTAATCCCTTCACATTCATAACTATTCCTCCCAACTGCAAGCATACATAAAATGGACTTTAAAGCCTCTTAAAAGATATTTTGTCTGGAGTTGCTTTCTTTTCCCTAAGCACTTTGGTTAAACAGGGATGTTTGTCTGCTGTTGCAGGCAAGAGGATATTTTTTCCCCTATCCCAAGTGGCTGCTGCCTAAGGCTTGTTTCCAAGGTGTTTCAGAAGTTAACAACACAATATCCTCAACTCCTTTGTGGTGTCGGATTTGGCTTTTGAAAATCCAGAACTCCCACACCATGTAAGTTTGGTGAATTGGCTTGCTCTATAACTTCAAGACCAGTTTCCAGGTATGGCCATCCAAACATATATAATATCTAATATGAGATGCTGAGATATTTACACGTCCACTGAATGTACCAGAGTGCCCTATGTTGCTATATTGTAAAATTAGTTGCTTACATTATGAATTCAGCTGTGTAGATGAGACAAGCTAAGCTTACATATTATATCCAAAGCAACTGATAAAGCAGTCCAGTAGATCAGAATATCTATTCCCTGTGTACAGAATAGTGGAAAGAGCCACAAAAGAGTTCACCATACAGATGATGACTTCTAAAGAAAATGCATAATTACTCCAGAAAGTGTCTGGTATGACAATTTTTTGAAATCAGATTTACTTAAAGCTGCAGTATTTCCAGATAACAGATCTGTACCCCATCTGTCAGGAGACATTTTTGATAAGAACCTCTAAAGACTCTTTCGTTTTCCAGTAAAACTCTGCTGCCTACAGGTGATGAACTGAGGAACAGACCCATACAGAAATTTGGGCTAGGTAGTGTCTTGCTGGATTGCCCACCTGAGGCTCATAAACCTCACACCAGGTGTCACAAGTATTAATAATGCTAAAGCTGTAGAGGCTGCCCCTGGGCAGGTCCTTAGCAATTCTACCATCTTCTACCAGAACAACTAGAAAGGAAAAGGTCCTGCAAAGCTCATGGAAGAGCAGGGAGTGGAGCTACCTTCAGGCAGCTATTCCCTTTTCTCATTTATGGAGCACTAGTGTTCTCATTCTGGCCCAAGAATTGCACCATCATGGATGGTTTTGGCCACAGAAGTGCCTTTCACTTAAACGAGTTTCTTTTGAAAAAGTAGCATCTTTAAAAATGGCCATGATGAGAGAAGGTATTCTTCCTGTCTTTCATAAGCCTATGAATTTAAGGGGTTTTTTGAGCATGTACTGGGAAGAAAGTCTTTGCCAACCAGGTCACGTGAATATGCTGAATCGTTAAGCTAACATACCGGGTTCATTTATCTTCATAAGAGGAACGAAACCTACTTTTTTAGCTTTCATATCTACTCAGCCCAGCTCACTTATAATGAATGATGATTCTTTGATACTCTTAGTTAACTTATTTGTTTGCTGTCTTCAACTCTTTCATACGAACTAACTGCTTTTGGAAAGCAAGTTATTTAAACTTGCATGATTTAATTCAACTTCGTGTTGAATAAGAACCCTCATGCGTTTCTTTCTGGTTCCCTCTACTTCTGTGTATTACATGACGGAATATGCTCAAAAAATGTTTTAGTGCCATGAGCCTTCCATTGTGAGAAGCAGGAAGTTAACAATTGCAGATCAATAAGTATTATTGTCTGTGCTTTGCCCTGGAGAACAGATGTGCAAACAAGTATAGAAAACCAGTGGGGAAAAGTCAGACGTTGAGGCCAGCTCTCTTCCCTTTGGCCTTGTCTTAATGACACTTTCAGGTGGGTGGGCCAGCTAAATTCCGAGAGCATAATACCAGCACGTCTCATCAGAGATGGTCTTTTCTTTGTTCAGAGGTTCTGCTCCAAATATGAAATCACTTAAAGCTCAAGGATATTTATATCTAGGATTATTTGGAGGCCTGTGTTTGCTGTAGGTTTTTTAAAATGTTTTTTAATATTGTTTCTCTGTGTTCTTTATTGTAAAACCTCTGCTGGCAGCTGTGGTCTCTCTTGCAGTTGTTTTATCCTCAGCTGATAAATAGGAGTATGTGAGAGGCTGATAGGCCGCATGCCCAGCAGAAGTTCTGTGATACTTCAAGATTTTGGGAAGGAGAGGAAGAGCAGCGTATATAAAATGTGTCTCATGGTCAGTATATTAGGAAATAAAAATTGGTACTGTTCTCATCAAAATGCAACAGGTGACATCCTGTGTCACCTGACATACTGAGCTTTATACTTTTTGCGTGTATCTTGTCATCTTACCAAACTTCCAACTAAACCAAGACAAAAACCAGTTTCACATCTTACTCGGTTGCTTGAACCTCTTCCTCCTGCCAGTTCTGCTCACTACTGGAGTCTGTAGCGAGGGCTAGAAATTCTAAATCTGAGGGGAACGCAATGGTCAGCTAGTCTGGTCTCTTTTAAACAACAAGCCCTAACCCTGAACTAGTGATATCCACTTAACTTCCAGTTGCATTAGGATATGTCTTCCTAGAAGACACCCAGCCTTGATTCCAAAGATGTCAAATGGGGGAATCCCCTATCTTCTTAGGTAAACAGCTCCCATGCTTTAATTTCTCTTGTGATGACTTCTGCAGTGCTTTTACATTTGCAGACCACTTTCAAATTAAAGCAAGATGACGAATGATCTGTTTATTGATGTCTTTCGTGTACCATCCCAGTGCTCTCAGCAATAGGAGCTACCACCAGGCAAATATTTACTTTACAAATTGGGTTAAACAGGCTAGAGAGACTGAATTATTTTGTGCTCTAATTGGAGTAAATTATCAGATTATGCAAGTAAATCTATGTGGGAGAGGTTACTTATCTGTTTGCCTTATCTTAATGCATGCTCAAAAATAAGAAGGCAATGATAAGGATGGTTTGTGAAGGGAGGGAAAAGGCTGAAGGGGGCAGAAGTCAGAGGACAGAGGGATGAAAGTGAAGCAGCTTATAAGTGAATATCCCAAACCTCAAGGATTTAACTCAGCATTCTGCTGGTGTTAGAAGGGGCTCAGAGGCTGAAGGCTTGCATAATTCAGGGTAGGTGGAGCTGAATGCTTTAGGTCACTGTTGCCCATGCAGTGTATAAGACTGCGTGTTCCAAAATAGCTAACATTCTCTTTGTATCAAGCCCTTTCTAAGGGTATTTCTGATGTGGCACGTTGACTGACGTGGTCAAATAATTCTTAAAATACAGGTTAGGGTTTCCTCTACTGTAATAGCATCGTAGACAGCAGAAAATGCATTACCTTACTTATGCTGTTCTCTTCTTTGGTGATGTTATCTATTTTAAAAGTATTTTTATTTCACTGGGTATTAATGAGCCTTGAGAGGGGATGCAAAAATAGAACTTGGTAGAGGGATGTGTGAATATGCAAGTTGATTCCATGAACTGTGTTTTATTATTTGATGAGCTAGTAGTGGACTGGTGAGCTCTGGGATAGTGCGCATTCTTGCTGCTTTGCTGGTAATAGGCAATTTTTTAAAATGTTGGGCAAACACATTAGGAGTGTGACTATGTAGTAGAATTAGAAGAACAAGTGTATTCTTATTACTTTCCTCTTTGTATAAATGTCTGTGATTACTGCAGCAGATGCCTGGGTTTTATACTTACAGTTGCATGGTAGCAGTCTTTTGGGCTTCAAATGAGACAAGCTTCATGCTGGATGTATCCCTAACTGTGACTCAGATTGCTGATGGAGAGAAGGAATGGAGTTAGAGAAGATGAAACAAGAAGTGTTATTACTGATCAGTGGTAGGACTAGGTGCAGAACTGATTACTGTCTATATTTGTTCTTTTCCTAGTGAAAGCTGGCAGATGAAGGAAGTCCTTGTGAGCATTTCTCAAGAAATGTAAACCATTACAGCACTTCTAAATTTTAGGTAGGCCATACAACTTCAGTGTCAGCTTGCCTTGGTTTTCCTAAATACCCTAAGTAATATATGAGCCATTTATCCTTGGGCAGGTATAGATTAAATATATGTTTAAGCCATAAGTTCCCTCTTCAGGTATTTACATGCATAGCTGTCAATAACTCTGGGTGTTAAATAGATGTATACAACAACGCCCATTCGTTCTGTGAGAAGTACAGCACCCCAACTGAAAAGGAACTGACTTTGCTGGATTCAGAGCATGGGTTTGTTTTGGTTTGTTTTGTTTTAATTGGGTCTCCCAGGGAAGTGCCTGGGAGTAGTGAGCTGTTGTTTCCCTTCCTCGCTCCTCCCTCCCCCCATCAATCTTAGGGAACTTTTTAGCAGGTAATTGCTAATTTTTTTTGATGCGTGTGGAATATCACATTGCTGCTGGGGTAAGCTGACATAGAGCCACTGACTGCTGTAGCTGTATTTAATTTCACTGGATGCTTACAATGATTCTTTATGTAGCTCTAGGTAGAACTAAGGTAAATGTGGTGGTGTCGCTTTGCAATGCAGTTGAGCCTTGGTTGTAAAGCTACAAGCTTTTCATAGTTTGCTGCACAACAAAGTGTCTTTAGCATATCTCAGTGGCAGGAGGCTCTGTGGATTTCAGACGTGCCTTTGATGAGACATAGGAATCTAAGTTGTAATGCATACAAAATTGTTAGTCTTGATGAGCACTTCTGCTAGAAAATGTAACATGCAACTGAAGAGGGAAAAAGATGTAGCAGTCTATCAATTAAAATGGATATGGCTATAAAAGGAGGTCACCAGTTTGCTGAAGTAGACTGAACTGCATTAATGTATCTTTCCAGACAGTTGGCTGTTCTACCTTTTGTTCTATATTGGTACAAATCTTGGGTTTCTCTGGTCAAGACCTTCCCTATCATAGACTATTGCTTTCACCAGTTCTGCCTCTACCTTAAAAACTTAGGCTTTCTGCTGTGGAAAGTCTGTGTCTCCCCCCTCCTCCTTTTTTTCCTTCTTTTAGTTTTCCTTTTGCAGGCACAGCACAGTCTCTCTGCCCCTCCGGTGCTTGGGCAGTGGAAATCCACAGACCCCGAGCAAGGAGCGCCCTGTGGCTGTGGCCACTTGGGGGTGTCAGAAGGCAAGGCGTGGTGCCCTCCTCCTGCCCGGGACCGCTGGACTTCCCAGCAAAGCCGGGGGTGAGAAGGATGGGGGGAACTCGTGTTCCAGGAGATGCTTTAGTCAGTGTTGCTGGCTTGGGCAAGTTTCTGAGTGTCAGGAAACTTGATGGTTGAATGCAAACACAAACTGGTAGCAATTTACCAAAAAAAAAAAAAAAAAAAAAAAAAAAAAAAAAAAACTCTCAACAAAAAGAAAGAAATGAAGCCTTTCTCCTTGTACAAGGTTGGGTTCTCTCCAAAGAGGTTATTTTTTGGCTTGCAGCATTAATTATTGTTGGAATAAGAAACAAAGGCCCCCAGCTGGACTGCAGCCAAAAGAGTCCCTTCTCTTAGCGGTGTCACACCTGCCTCTCAGCATTGTTCAGTCCCCTCTGGGTGTCCCAACAGCAGTAACTCCCAGTACTAGCCAGTTCTCCATCCATCGGTTGGCTTTCAGCTGGTGATTTGATCCGACTGCTACCCCATCTGAAGACTACAGGAGACTAAACACAGGCAGTTAACTTTGGTGCTGTTTCTGTATTGTGTTTGTGCGCTCCTGAAAAATACAAGTACTAGTTCAGGGCACTCCTGTAGGAGAGAAAAATAAAACTTGGTCTCTGATTAAACTTTGAACTAGAAATAGATATGGATGGGAGGAGCATGGTGAGCTCTGCATCCTCATGGGAGCTTTTGAATATTTCAGGATCATAAAATAAGTGGACTTTTTGAACATAGAAGTTGTGTTGTAACCAGAATTTTCATATAATCATCACCAGCAGGTTAATCCTCCCCTCTCAACGCACACCTACTCCTGCAAGCTGTTCATTTATACAGGTTGCCTCTTTGCTAATAAGCTTTGAAAAGCAAGTTCGTTAATGTGCTGACTGCCAGACTGTGCTTTAATGAGCCTTTCTCAATGCCTCCTATCTTATCTTGAGTTTGATAAGTACAAAATGTTCCTGTGACATTGCTATAAATCACATTTTATTGATGCATCTCAATATGAAATACCTGCTGCAGTTTGATGGTGTCTGTTTGCTTTGGAAGGGATAGTGTTGTACAAATACAGGTCTGATGTTTTCTTGTGACACGGGGATTGCTGGGGAAAGTTTTTTTTTTTTAAGTACATGAGAGGCTTTTGCATGCATTTGAAAAAGGAGGACATTGCCATTTGCCTTCCACGTCAATCAGTTCTTGAATTGTGCAAGGTTATTGTTAATTCTGAGCACTAATTCTACCTGAAATTAGGACCTTTTTTTTTTCCCCCCTCTCAGGACTACGTACAAACTACTGGGTGCCTTTGCTGTATACAATGGGTATGCTATCGGCTGCCTGCGATTCAGCCTGCTGAAGACCTGAGCTGATGGTTAAGTTAGGTACTTCGGTTCTGCTTTATTGGCAAGGGAGTAACTGAGAAGGCACGTGTAATAAATAAGCTATCTGGTGCAAGCTATACAAACTTAGTGGTGAATGTGAACTATGCTCAACGTGAGGAATCTACAGACAAAGGTAATCCACGCTGGACTTGTTTGTTTCCCACTGTAATCTTGAGCAGCTTTCAGGCTGCTCTAATGGCTTACTGCATCAGCCTGCAGGAGAACGTGGCTGCTGAGTATCACTGGAGGACAAACCAGCCTGGTACCTTTTACTCTGCTACAGATAGAAAGGTGGAAAATGATTTTTACAAATGTTACTTAGCTGCTTTTTCTAGAAAGAAGATTCCCTATCTGCTGGTGCTGCACAAAGTAGCCCTGCTCTGGGACATACGTATCGGGAAAGTTAAGCTCCTGTAATTAATCTTGTAAGCACGATTTTAAATACCTCCATGCCTTCTGTATCCATAAAAGAAACACAAGGTGTTTGTCCCTCATCAACTGTGTGGGTGGGGAGGTGAGCTGTGACTTTGAACTCACTATGATGGATGTTGCTTAGTGATAGTTTCCAATTGCTATGGGCAGCATCTGTTTAAGAAACACCTGTGTGCGCGTTACTGAGTTGTCCAGAGATGGGCGTGATTAGGTTTACATTCAGCAGCGTCAGTCACGGATGTTTTGCAGGTTTTTTCTTTCAGTGCTTTCAGCTAATGTACATTGTTATTCACGCTGCTGTTTGTCTACCTGAAAAACAGGCCAGCCGGTCTTTCAGCCCTTCCCCAGTAGGCCTTTATTTTCAGTTGATGCAAATTTTAATGGCTATCAGGAAGTTGAATTTGGGGAAGTTTATTGTTTTCGGACTTAAACGGTAAATCTTTGCAGTTTTCATTGAGCCTGACTGTGAACATTTGTCTGTACTTGCATGTGAGAGTGTCTTTGAAGTCACACTTCAATACTAATATAAAATGACTTTTAAAATGTATAAAAACTGTCTACAGGCTCAAGTTTTGATGCTTCTGCTAGTGCTGTCTTTGAGATGGAAACTATTTATTTCTCTAAACTCTTCTATTTTATTTGTGCTTTGGTCAAAGCCTATTTCTACATGTTATTTGTCTGTAACTGTGATGCTGAGTGCTTTGAAAATAATGGTTCCAACCTCTTCTTGGGCTGGATGGAGTCTTCTGAAACATTTGAGACTCTTACATTATGCCACCTATTGCCATTACCGTAAGCCACTTCATTGTTCATTAGACAGAGTAAGTCCATACCTGAGTTTAGAAGCAAGCCCTTTCCCCCCCTTCTGCAAACACAAGAGCTATAAGTTACGTTGTTATCTGCCGCATATCCAATATCCTTGTGGTCCTAAGAGTTCCCTTTCCAGAATGACTGCATCATCCACCTTGGAAGGTTCCACTTTTTTCTCATCCAGGTTCTTGCTTTTATGTTTTTGGTGCAGTTAAACGATGAAACCCATCAGTCTGTATTATAACTACATGCATACCTGTTTATATATCCTAGACAGGTGTTTGCTTAACTATGTTGTGCGATAAATGATGTGACAATAGGTATACAGGAATATTCTTTTGAGTTAAGAGCATTGACAATTTGTTTTAAGAGAATGTTTCTCTCTTCTCTGAAATATATCTGGCTATGCTATGTTTCCAGTTCACTAATAAGGACAGACACTTCAACTTACTGAGTTACATGTTCTCTATGTTCACTACAAAAAACAAGGTAGGAACAAACCAGAGAATTTTGTTTGCTTCTTCCTGACCAACTCAGAGGCTTTATTCAACTGATTTTTCTGGTCTAACAACATGTAATCAACAGAGACAGCAATTTTAAATGTCTGTTTTAATGAAGCTTTAATTGTGCAGGTGCTCAGCAACTATATTACTAACTCCACAGCTTTCAGTGTGGAAAGGGCAGCTGCTGCATTGAAGAAAAGTGATCAAACCTGGGTATAACAATGACATACACAACAATAACATGGTGCCTTATGAAAGGACCGAAGTATTTGCAGTGGGGCTCAGTGGGCATTGCCAGGTTTGTGGTTTAGTGTGTCTGCATGTGCTTCCGCCTGCAGGAAGGGAGGCAGTTTCTATATTGGGCTTTGTTGTGAGAATAGGCATTTCTTACCAGAAGACTGGTAAAACGTACTTGAGGCCAAAAATGGGGATGGTGAAATAAATTCTTAAAGCCTTGAATGAAGTATTCTGTCCTGTTCTACATGGGCACTGGATTGGGTTGTGATTGTTTGCTGAGGACTTCATCACCCTGGAAGAAGAAAAACATCACTTGGAAATATCACAGACGAGTGGAATGAGCATGGGCCTGGGATTCAGTGGCTTCTTGGTGCTGAGTGATGCAGTTTGCTGTACCTCTTTCTCAATTTCCTGGCCCACGTTGCCAGATGGAAGGGGGCTCGAATAATTCACGTTACACAAAGTTATCTGAACATTAGTCCATTTGAAAATCTGATCTTTTAAATGTCTGGATACAATTCAGGAGATGGGGTCTATTCACAGCTCTCTGACTTGTTTGATATATAACTTCTTCACAGGGCTGAGGTGACTTGTTCCTTTGTTTCTTGTCCTAGATTTTTGCATATTTATTTTGTGGCTTAAGGTAGACTCTCCTAGTTTGCGTTGGTAATGTGCCTAGCACAGTGGGGCCTGAATTTGAGCTGGCCCTCTACAGAGGTAACATAATACAAATAACAATACAGTTGATTAGAATTGCTAGCTACTGTTGTTTTAGCGGTTCTGAGCGGATTAGGCTGTATTAGCCACAGATCAGTAAAATTATTTATATTTTTAAAGAGAAGAAAATGAACTGGGAAATCACATACTCTACAGTTCTTGAAAGATACAGTCTCTCAGCTATGTGGTTATCTCTTCATTTTCCCAGAAAAGTTCATCATCTTTGTGCTAACCTCTTCCCCTTGTTGCCTCCACTCCAGGGTAGCAGCTGGAGGGGATAGTGCATGTGTTCCCCCCCCCAACCCCCCAGTTAGGAGTTCTCTTGCCATTAAATAAATAAATAAAACCTAATCAAGCAGGCAGAGTGTATGAGACCCTGTTTTTCCTCCCAGAGCTGAAGTTAAAAATTATTCAATGTAAAATTCCTGGCCTGTGAAACAGAGGCTCTGTACTGTACCAGGCAAAGATTTTCACCAGCATTCTCTTGCTTAGCCAAGGCTGAGATAACAGACACTGTAAAGCACTTGGTGGAATAAATCTACAGTTCCGAGATTCCATCGGGGTGTTCATCTTCCACCTTGTTTTTCCTTTGCTTAATAAGGTATTGCGTGAACTTAGAGTTGATATTTGACTTGACTTTTTTTCTTAATGCGAACAATGCCAAATGAAGCTAGATGTTGTTGTTTTGGTGTTGTTTTTTTCTTCACATTTAAATGACGACGACTGGAAAGAACAAGTAAGTGGTTAGACTTTATCTTCTCTTAATGAAGAATTTTCTTGAGGAACAGTTGTAATTGTGCTTTGCAATGTTTTGATGCAGTTTTGAAAGTGCTTTAGGAACAAAAGGGTAAAAACTACTGAATTTTGAGACAAGTCAAATGAAATAAGGCTGAATGGTAACAGTTCTCTGGTCCAAGGTGACTTCTTGAGACTGTGATTAGTAGCAAGGTGATTCTTGTTGCTGACTTGTGTATTAAAAGAGCTACCTGCAAGTTACTTCCTAGCTTTCTGATAATTTCTGAAAATGCTCAGCCACTGATACGGTTGCTTGAGAAGCAGGAGGGAAATTACCAGTGGAAGAAAAAGACAAAACACTTACTTTCTGATTTTTTTTTTTTTAAACACAGGGATCTGTAGTGATTGATACTGTTTGTAATCATATCTTGGATATTTACTTGGGGATCTGAACTTCCATTGTTGGCTTATTACCGTAATCACCAGTCAGCCTGTGAAACCCATTTCCTACTCAGAGGGAGCCTAGATCTGTTGTACAAGTGTTAGCAGCTAAGTCAGGAGATTTACATTGCTGTGTAGGGTTTGTGGAAATAGGTATGCAGTGAATCTTTCAACAAAGGAGGCCTAATACAAAATCTGTGTTCTTTCTGGTGAGTGGATAGCTAAAAAAAAATGTGGCTGGATAGAGGGGTACAGTTCTTAGGCAGATGTAAAATGCATGCAAAGGTTAAGCTGTAGGATTATTTCCAGCTTGCTGTCTGAAAATGAAGTAACTAGGTACTATTTTCTTATTTAATGGGATACTTTTATATGTCTATGAATGCCCAATATCCATGGGGAAAGGAATTTTTTTTTCAAAAAAAGATATTGAAACCCTAGCAAAGCTAGAGATTGTAAATTGCAAAATCAGGTTAATACTATAGTAGAATGCAGGAGACAAACGTGGGGTTGGGCTTGAAATACAACCATCAAAAAGAGCATAGCAACAATAATTTGCAGCCCCCGCTGATGTGGTGCCAAGCATTCAGGCAACTTGAAAACCCAAATGAAGCCCTACGGTCACTTCAGGTTGCCCTTTAGAACACTATAGGAATAGTTGCCATTTATTTCAGTGGGAAATTTTCAAAAAACCAAGTGTCTGTCCCCTCCTTTTGGGAATCTGTGCATATCTGTAAAAATTTTCTGGGCTTTATCAGATAGAGTGATAAGCACCCTTCTTATTGTGGTGCCTTTTCTTTACACTCTAGCAGGGAAACTTGTTCACAATGGCTTCCAGTTATTCCACAACAGGAGCCGGGCACAGATACCGTGGGCAAATCACAATGTCAAAGGAGCCAGCAATTTTAAGGAGGTGTTTGCTTATTGCTAATGCTTGCATGTATTTATTTTGAAAATGACAGCATATAAAAATGATGCGCTGGACTTGCAGGACTTTCTTAATTTCCATTCTTTCTTTCCTATATGCTCTTCTGCTTCTGGGTCTCTTCACATTATTTCTAAGCAGGCTGTGCCACAACCTGCCCTTGGGTGTCGTGACCTTTCTTTTTAGTACTGTGGCCTTCAGTTGAACTGGGGTGGTAATAATGAAAGTAGCATCAGCGATTCTGTCTGCACTGTGACGTCAGGGATCTTTGCTTGAATGTACGGGGCCAGATCCAGTTGCAGGGGGTAAAACATCACCTTGGACTACTGAAGTTTTCAACCCTTTAGATAAAATCACCCCCTAGGATTCTAGGCTGTATGTAAAATATATATATATAGGCTATATGCAATAAAAATCTCGAAAAAGCACAGTAGATCCAAAGCCCATAGAGGGCAACAGAAAAGCTCTGCCTGGAATTTGGATCAGGATTTTGATTAATATCTACTATCTCTTTTCTAACAAAAAAGTGTTTTGTTTTCATTTTGGCTCAAGTGAGAAGGATAATTATTGCTAATGATTTATAGGGCAGTGAGAGGTAAAATGAGAACACTTTTCAAAAGAATGGCAAAATGTTTTCTGGGAGAAATCACACTCAGGAGCTTTCTGACCTTGCTGAGCAACTGGTCTGGGGGCAGGGGGTTACACAGGGACACACCTTTTGACATCCCTTGATGTGTCTTGGGAACCCCCAAGACAGATCTTTTTCCTTTCTTGTTACTGAGAAGCAGAATTTGGGATACTTTTCCAGATCCATGGGGCAATATAAACTGACGTTCCTTTTCGTGCTCTGTGCCTTGGAAGCAGTGTGTCTCCAGGTCTGCTGCAACTGGCTAATGTAGGCAGGAATCTGTTTCTCCTCTCTGTGTTCAGGTGAACGCACCGCTTGGTCCACAGGGATACTGCTGTGATATTATAATCTGCATCATAATATTGCATATTCTACTGTGAGACTCGGTGGTGATTTTGGAAATGCTTGTGTAGCTCAGGCTGAAATCCATGTTATACTATCTTATATAATGTATATACTGTTTTATACTATCTTATATAACAAGATTTCATATACTGATATAAGAATAACATCAACATTAATGTATGTTGATACTGAGGGAATGGAAGCAGAATGCAGCCTCTTGCATCAACACTAGTATAAAAATATAAATTCTTGTTGTTCATGTTGTAGTTGTATCCAAACTGAGCATAATGCAGCCTCAGCCCCATTTAATATTCATGGAGTTCAGTGAGAGTCTTTGTACTGACTTTGTGCTCCAATCTGGGTGCTTGATGGATACTTAAAAGTAATGAAAAGTAGGATCTGAGGGGGAACAAAAAACTTAGGTGGAATACAAAACACTACTGAGCCTTTGCAAAGTTGCCTCCCTGGGCTGACAATTTTTCTGCTAGAATTCAGGTCAGGGTTCTTGATTGTTAATCCTACTGGGGAAGCAGAATGGTATGTTAAAAACAAATGTTTCTTATTTTCAGCAATAAAATGAATATGATAATGTAGAATTGACTCTTGTTGACACTCCAGGCTGGCGGTATCATGTCTTGGCATCTTCCATTTAGAAAAACTGAATTGATGTGTTGGGTTTGCCGAGTGCCTCTTAAAGGTCAAGTTTCTTGTCTGCTTGGGAAAATAGTGGTGGCTTCTTCCCTCGGTTAAGGATCCAGAAGAGTGTAATGATAACACCAAAAGGAACTGTTTCTAAGTTTAAAAGCAACAGAAATGGTTCTTGGGCCCATGAAGGCCAGCATCTGGGACCACAACATAAGCAGCAAATCTGGAGTCGAGGACAGGATCTTCTGATCCTCAGCTACTGGCTGGAGTACAATCCATAGGTCAGAAACGACTCCTGGTACAACCACTACCAGCTCTTGTTGTCAGCAAGCCAAGGAGCAATGGGAGAGACCTGGCGTCCTACAAAACACCTTAAGCAGTCTTTCTGCTGTGGCGGCAGGGTGTAGAAACAGGTTGTTGCTGCTTGTCCTTCAGGGGTTAAAGAAACTACGTGAGGAAACTGCCTTAAAAACCTAGTCTTCTGTCTCTCAGACATTCCTCCAGCCTGGTTGATAACTCACTGGTGTAGTTCGTGTTTCCCAGTGGCCAGCCAATACCAGGGGCATGCGTGTCTGCTCTGAGTCAGCAGCCGTGCTGTGAAACCTGGCGCTGGCCTCAGTCCACGCTCGCTGTGCAGGAAGCACCGGTAGTTGCCTCTTAAGTAGTACTCCTTCCTTACGAAGAAAACGTACATGTTTCTTCTTTGAATGTTTGCAACCTGTAAGTTTTTCACCTTTTGATATTTATTATTAAAATCCAGCTGTAGGGCTTTCATGGTTTTGTAGCGGAGAGGCTTGCCTCTTTGTACCTAAAGCAGACTGGATATTTGTAACAGCGTCTTGGCCAGTGCAAATCGATGTAGTTATGGGACGTGCACTCAGCTGAGCAGTTCATTGGCCCAAGTCCTAGAGATTTAGAAACCTGAGAACGTCTCTCTTCCTTCTGTGCACAAATGTAAATTCATAGACCCCCTGCTTTTAATTACTTCTTACAGCTACCCATTAAAACCTTAACCAGCAGTTTCTGCCTTCCCAAGGAAAAACGTTGCTATGCATTCCCTCTTATGGCTGGATCATATTTTAATCCCTTCTTTTGGGAAGCGTCCCCCAGCAGGAAGAAACAAGGCTTCAGAACACATGAATCACAGCTGGAAAGAGCATTTGTGATATTTTAAGCTGATGTTAGTCTTGTCTATGGAACATGAGTGACAGATGCTCTATAAAAAGAAAAGCGAGAAGAATATATGTTGAGAGAGATAACAGTGTGAAACTTGCCATAAGATTAATCTAATCATAAAACAAAGTAACTAGAAATCAAAGTGAAAGTGGATGCCCAGACAGAGAAGCTTTAGAAGTTCCACTATGAAACACTGTTTTATCAACTCAGAAATGACTATTTTGTAAAGTATTGCAACAGCATAGAAAATAACTCTAATCTGCACCCAGTAATTAAAAACAAAATAGTCTTTGCTTTTACAAGCTCAAGTAATATAATGAAGAATGAGGTATAAGGACATTTTTGCTTTTTAGATGTAGTTAGCTATAATAGGATGGAGTTTGCAATTACGAAGAAAATCCACATCCTTTCCTATCTATGAGCACCTGTCTGCCAGCGTGTAACTTCTGGGTCTGCCATGGTATCAGAACTATCCATATGACTACATGTTACATATGTGCTACCGGTTTCTTCAGAATCTCATCAGCCTTTTAGAGGAATTTCCAACTCAGAATGCTAACAAACAAGGGTTCATCTTTTTATAAAGATGCTCCATTCTTGACAAATAAGGAGCATTGCAAATGACAAGAATGGTAAAAGTTTTAATAGTAAGGGGCAAACTTGGAGCTTATGTAGAGGGTCCCCATTAATATAAGATCTGGAATACAGCAATATTTAAATAACACGTATATTGTATGTTTTACCTGTTTCGCAAACAGGGCAGTATGAAACTAAGTGTGCACACAGGTTTTCTGGAATTAATAGCTTGCATGGACTGCCAGTAGGGCCCAACTTCCTTTTTCTGGGACGTGTTGATGGCACCAAGGGTTTAAAGTTCTCCATTTTATATCTATTGATCTGCACTTCAAGCAGCCTGAGTGTGGTGCTATATTAACAGAATAGTTCATTACAGTAAGTCGCTCCTACTTTTCAAGTTATGTAGATTAAGGGATGCTTTGGTTTCATGCTGGTCATGTAAATCTGGGTCTGCTGTAGGAGGAGCAGAGTTAGGGAGAAGGGATTGACTATGGTAACCACTGATCTGAATCTCTGGTGATTCATGCCAGGGATGTGTAATTCAGAGATTAGTTCACTTGGTTTCTTCTTCCTGATTGTATAGATCTGCACTCTCAGACTGAAGTTACTGGATTCAGGTTGCTCTTGCATTATCCTGGTGGGACTAGCCCTTTTGATAGATTGCAGTGACTCACACGAACCTTACAGTGTTTGCATTTAGGGAACTGGGCAAACAAATGTTCTAAAGGCATCTTTTCCCTACCTTAGTGCCTATTCTAGATTTGGACCTAGCAGCAGGCCTGAGTTAGGCAAAGATTGCATCATATAATTAATCCTTCTAGATCTTCTGCCTTTGGGACTGCTTTTTAATGCAGCCTTTGCTGAAAGGACTGAAACCTCATTAATGAAAATACACCATAGGTTTGTTACAAGGTCTGATGGCGTTGAATAGCCCCCAAACAATTGCTTTGCCTCCTGTCAGTCTGCTTTGAATCAGATATGCTTGTTCTGCATGTTTGTAAGGAACATAAATTCAAGAAAACAAGATAATTGAAGCACTTTACTGATTTCCTGCAGCCCATGAATGAGTAGGGATTCTCTCTGAAATGTCTGTTCTCATCAGCATACAGAGAAATCAGGCTAGGCTCAAGTCTCTGGGTAGAGTATGTAAATTTTTATTTTTACAGCTGAAACAGGAAAAAAAGCATTTTCCATTTCTCCTTGTTCCCAGTTAGTCCATCTATGGGGAGAGGTTCTACAGGCCTTGGGGAAAGAATCTGGCATGGAAGGCTGTGTTCTTTGCTTTCATCAGCTTCTGAAGCTCTGTGCCCAGCTGCCAAGTGGTTAAAAAGACTAAGATGAGTGAGAACTGGCTCCAGCGATCATGGGCATTTTCAAACTTTCAAACTTTTTGTTTTCTTGCTCCAGTGTCTTTTTTTCCAGCTTCAATTTTCAATAGATTTTAACACCAAATTAATTAGTCTAAAACAAAAGAGGCTTTGGCTCTTGAGTAAGTGGCCCTTTAACCTTCTGGAGGTGCTAAACATTTGCTAAACTTAGGAGCAGAATAAAGCATGTGCTGCAAAACTCCCAGGAAGACAACAAAGCTAAACAAACTCACAGAAGCTTCCCCTACGGAGTTCTCCATTGAATTGTCCCCTGGTGAGGAGGGGAGTGGGAGCGTCTGACGGAGGGTATTTGTTTTTTTTGGTCTGATTCCGTGGTGCATGTTGGCAGTGCTGATAGGAATTTCTACCCTGATTCTCAGTTAAAACAACAGTTATATCGGGGAGCTGAGGAACTCTAGACTATATTAGTTCTTAAGTGAGGTGCTCATGCTAAGAATAGAGATCAAGAGGCTGTGTGTAACCTATCTGTTATGAAGGTGTGGGCAGGATATATAAACAAGTACATGAGGGAAATTTATGCAGGCTTTCAAGAATCCTTAGCTAAAGAACTTCCTGGAATGAGAACAGAAGACATGAAGTATCTACTCAGTCCCTCCCAATTAAATGATATTTCAGTGGGCTTAAAGTTTACCGCCAATTGTACGCAGAAAGAAGAAAAGTGAAGGAAGGCTTCACACTGTTCCTTTTCCCAAACTCTACTACCAGGATACACACTTGAAATCTTTCCCCTTTTAGAGTTTCAGGCAATTCTTAGTTTTCTTGAAAGATTAGCTATGAAGACAGCATAGTGTTTAACCTTCTTGCCCTGATTAGGATGGAATGTTAATTAATACTTATTCAGTACTTAATGTCAAGTGCTGTTGAATGTGCAAAAGAGCAACATGAACGTAGTTCAAAAATTATGATAATGAGGTCCTTCAGATGGAACCTTTGATTTTACTACCGTTATAATTCCCTAGATTTCTGTTAATATTCTAACTCATTAGGTACATACCTGATTTTTCCAGGCAGTGCTTTGCCTTGAATATATGTGCTAATGATTTTTCTTAGTGGGTTAAGCTTTCGGATGAGTTAATCATGTCAGACTTAATCACTCATTGGCCTTCAGTTCTTGTAGTGTTGTTCATACAGAGGACGCTGTAGTCAGTCTCAAGTTGAACGTTTGGATCAATTAGTGAGAAATTTAACTTCCAGTTTTCCACCTAGCTACAGGTTTGCCAGTATATTTCCATCATGGTTAGCATTACTTCTGCTGTCCTTAACTCTCATCTGGAGATACAGCTGTCTACCTCGGTTCTTGCATTAAGCATATCTACTGCTTTCTTCCTGTGTCTTAATTGAGCACAGTGGAAGGACTGTGTTCCTAATCTAAAGTAGTTCTGCTTTCTCCTGCTGAAATCTGAGGTATATTCCTTACACGTATTTATTATGCGCTAGTCCTTGACTGACATAGCCATCTTGGCAAAAGGCAGACTGCCTCTACATGTGAATGTAGGTTTAGAATTGCAGTATAAAAATGAGAAAACAAATCCCACATATTGCATGTAAAGGGCCAAGCCTTAGGCAATACTGATTTGGGAAAGGCAGTGAGACATTTGAATGTGAACCTCCAATCAAGAACGAAAGGAGTCCAGTACAGACAGGAAATAGAGGATGGGTAAATCATTTTTTAATGATTCATGTATTCCTTTTCTGCTAGTGCATTAGCTTTCATAAGACTGTTATTAGAATCGCAAGTGAAATAGTTCATATAACTGAGGTGAGATGTCAGCTGATTTAGTTTCTGTTGAGAAAGGTTCCTAGAATCATTCAAACTGACTCTAGATGCAAGCCTGGCCCTTGGTCCCGAGTTGTAATTTATGCAGTACAGCAAGCTCTATACCATTAGGATAGTAAATCCAGTCAGTGGAGACATGACCAGTGGATATCATTGCTAATTGTAGGGTAAACACTTCAATAAGGGCAAAATAACAAAGTGAGGGGTTAATGTGCTGTAGGTCAATTTTTTTTTTTCCAGTTCAACCCAAACTGCCAGTGAATCCGGTTCCAAAGCTTGGTTAAGTTCCTGCACAACCCCTGATTAAACAGGAAAAACCTGTGAATTGTTGGCTTTGAATCCTGGACTGAGGACAGGGTGCACTTGAGTAACATGCATGCTTCAGTGTTTCATTTAAATTTCTAAAGCTTCAGAGGAAAGGGAAAAAAATCTAGGTCTTTCTGTAAGAGGGGGAAAAGATCTAATCTGTTTACACCCTGCATTCCTTACGTTCCTTTGATAGTCTGCTACTATAAAAGCCCTCAGTACTACCTACAGTAGGAGTTTAATGGAGCTGCAGAAAAGCAAAATCTTTCTGTGGAGGCAGATATGACATAATGTATCTAGAGGTCCTGTCTTATTTAGATGCCAGTGCATCTAAATTGTGTTTGTGATTATTTTGTGCTCTGAACCGATCTTGTTTTTCATTCAGAAAAGGAGACAGACATGTACCCACCTTAATTCAAAAAGGCTTCTTTCTTTGGTGAGAACTTAAAAGTGTCCTGGTATGGGAATGTCCTTTTTGGAATATGAAGCTCGGGGTTTTTTGTTGGGTTTTTTTTTGTGTGTGTGGTTTTTTTTTTTTTCTCCTCCTGTTTGAACGTGATGACTCAAACTTGGTGCAAATCCAAGGCAAATAAAAGGTGCAGGCGCCTACAGTTGGTTAACTCCTGAGTCGCTGTGAATAGAGATCATGAAGCAAACGAAGAAAACTGCTTCCCATGGTGTGGGCTCCACTCCTCCCTCTTCCCAATCCTTTTCAGGGTACTGTGGTCTAGGCACTCTCCTATGACACTGAAGGACTAGATGGGAGTTGAAGATTTCTTATCTTCTGCTGCTTTGGTTATTAAATCATCCCGTTTGCTGCAGTTTATTGTAGCGGTGGAGTTAACAGCACCTGGCTTACTTAGGTTTACTTTCCCATGTGCACTCTTTTAGAATGAAGCCAGACGTTTGGTTATTTTTGCTCATGTAACACCGTTGCGTTGGGCCATTGGAATCAATCAACAGCGATATGCCAGAAGTTGGATCAGGACCCATGAAATGTGAGCATGGAGTGATTATTTCTGCCACATTCAAACCATGATAGACTTTTAAAGACTGAAACAGAATATTGGGAAACTGTTTTGGTGGGTGGGGAAGGGGCAGCTGAACCTATGTCTGGCCTGTAGCCAGGACTTACGTCCTTGCGCACAGATCCAAATATTTGGATCAGGAAGCCACCAAGTCTTTGGGGAGGAGGCAAAAGCAATTTAAAGACTGCGATCTAGCTATTGCTAATGAACTTTTAAAATACATGATCTCCATTTTCAGTGGATTTCACTTCTCCTGCTCCACTTGTAGGATATCCAAAAGTTAGGTGTGCAAAAAAAGCCCCAAACAACCCAAACCCCTAAAGTCCCTATCATCCTACCTAATATCACCTCTTTCATAAGACTAGTCTGGATACTTAACACTTGGCTGTTGGATGTATGTAATCATTTGGGAAGGAATTGCTGCTAGAACTGAATAAACAGCACCTGGAATGCTCAGAAACATATATAGGATATCTGAATAAGGCAAATCTCACTGAAGTGTCTGAGTGAAGGGGAACGCTTGATATGCTTTGGTCCAGTTTTGGTAGCAGTGTTATATTTAACCAGATAGTGTGGATGTTGAAGCACTGAAGCATTGGTCTCTGAGGTGGAATTAGCTTCTTCACCTATTCGCCTACCTCTAACAGCAAACAGAGGCTCTTCTTCAGGTGGTTGGAGGGAAAGGGAACTAAAAAACCTTAGTAGCAGTGCCATAAATGCAAAGTTAAATGACTCCAGGGGGTATAATATAGCCACAGCTTTCAAGTTCTACAATATTTAACTCCTTGCTTTAAAAGTCAATAGTACATTTTGTCCATCTCTAAACTCACAGGGGCAAAGAGATTAACTTTTACCTTCAGTGAAAGGTCATAAATCTCACACATTTTACTTGTCTACCTGTGAATATCTTTCTCTAAGTTTGCTTTGAGAGGTCATTGAAGAACTCAGTAGCTCTAATAATTAACATTGGAAATAAGGGTACACTGTGCATAACTAAACATTAATATCCTGTCAGGTGTCTCTGAAACAAAGACAGTATGTGGAAGAAATGGCAACAGAATATCAACAGCTCCCATCAGAACTAATCTAAGCTCAGTGATGAGCATTTCATAACCAAAAAGTGATTTGAATAGTGTAGCCTTGAATCACAGCTTCCTTCTATGATTTATGGTAGCTCTGATTTTATTTGCAAATGAAGGCATAAGCACAGCAATATTTGTTTTAATATTAAAATATTTTCTGGAAAATAGTCTGAGTATAATGGAACAAATCCTCAAGGTGATATAAAAAAAAATCCAAAGAAACTAAACAAAAAGAAAAATCCTCTTGAATTCCGTGTGGCTCAATCTTCTTATATCAGTTATAGGCCATGCTCACTTCTTCCTGTTACCTGTCTTTCCCTGTTCCTCCCACCATCCCCCTTAAAAATCAAAAAGATAACATACAATCTTGCATGGTCTGAGATAGAGACACTTGCTCCTTCTGCGCAAATCCTCACTGAAATTCCAGCCAGGGCCCGGTGTTGTTTTCAGTCCTACAGAGCAGGGGAAGGACCACTGAGTTGTGACCTGTTGCAACAGTTTCTTATCTTCTGCCTCAGAAAGAAACCGAGCTTATTATTTTGAACTGTTAATCTAAGCTGAAGAATCAGTGTCTACCTCTATATTGTTTCCCTCTCAATCGTCAGAAGTAGGAAAAGACCTTGTCATTTTGAAGGGCTGCACAGTTCTCCACAGCTAAGGATGCGGAACTGATGCTTTGATAAGTCCCGCTTGCTGGGCTGAGTTGTAAACGTGGAGGGTGGAAGACTCCTGTGCTTCCCCTGGGGTCAGCTTTCCCACCCAAGTTGGAAAGTGGGTGGTAGGGGTGGTTGCAGCAATAGAGTTGCTTTTGGAAGCTCTTGAACAAACTGTATTGTGATTGGGTCAGTACTTATCAGGCTAGCTACAAAGAGAAGTATTTTTAAAAAAATCCTTTGCTGCACCACTAGTTCAAGAAGTGCCTAGGAAGTGTCTTATCTACTGGGCTGAGCGCTGTAGCACAGTGAAGCTCTGCTGACACGAGAGAGCAGTGCTGTTTTATACCAGACGGGAACCCTTGTCGGAAAGCATAGCGGTGAATTAATGTGTTTGTAGCTGGGAGGCAGGGGGGCTCCCTCAGTGATGCAGATTTTTCTGTTCCACATTTATACGCTAAGCTTTGGTTTTACTCTTCGTTTGCGTATTTGTGCTGCAGCATTCGAACCATTCGAGCGTCTTTGGCTTCAATATGTAAGGCTTCAATACGTAAGGCTTCAATACAGGGTCACCGATTAGGGAAGCTGCCGCTTGAGGTGCTGGTAAAAGGTTTCAGGCCAGCGGGACTCCTCTAAGGAGGGGGCTGATGGGTCTTGCAAAGCCCCGACACAGCCCAGGACCGCTGTGTTTCTCCAGTTCAGCCGTGCCTGGCACACCACGCTCAGCCCAGTGAATATTATGGGAGAACACACTGCCTGGCATTAGGGGCACGGAAAGGGTTGCAGAGATAAGCTGCGAGTTAATGAGTTATAGAGGCAGTAAGAGATGACGTAACCAACCACAGGAGACTTATGCTAGCTAAATGCCTTACTTAAGAAATTTATTTATTAGTCAATCTGAATAAAGAGATGCTTCCCAGAACTCTTCATACTCTCAAACTCCCTGTAGGGTGTTTTTTGGCTGTTTTTTTTTTGAGGCTGTGATCTACATTTTTTGTAGGTGATTCACAATATTGTCACCTGATACTTCCTCCTTTGACTGAAGGTTAGCTGTTAACTGCCCATCCCGCCTCCCTCCCAGTTTAAGATTAGGCCTGTGCCTTTTCCACCCTGTGTATAAGGACTTAATGCTCTAACAGAGGATGCAAGAATAAATCGGACTGTCAGTCCTCTCTAAGCAGAGGGGACTGTGGCAGATAGTTTACCAGCACTGTATTTGGTGCTCACTGGTTGCAGGCTGGGCAGGGCAGAGTGTTCATTAGCCTGCTCCTATGTGGAAATGGTGTAGAAAAAAGTATTCTCCGTTACCAGCAAAGCGAGGCTTCCTAGTACCATGGCTGAACAGCTGCAGGGACTTAGTTTATTTCAAGATGAGCCATTTGAATATGTTGTCTCTGGATTTCTGAATTCAACTCTGAGTTGGGCTTCTATCCCTCACAGCTGGATATACTAGTGCCACTTCTATGTACTTCATATTGATTGCGGTGTCAATTTGCTCCTCAAGAAAGGTCTAGTCAGAGATTTGGTGTTCCTATTGTCTCTCCTGTATATCCTGTGCAGATTTCAGAATCTTGCATGGCCAGTAGATGCAAATGTTTATATTCCCTGCTTCTTACTGAACACAAAAATTTGTAAGCAGGACTGCAGCAGCAAATTGCGATGGTATCAAGGCCTGCAGGGCATTCCCCATTCTGTAATGCACTGCTTCCAGTGTGTGACAACATCCCGATCTAATACAGTCCTGTAAAAAAGGGGGGGTAAAAAGGGGGGGGGGGGGGGGAAGAAAAAAAGAAGAATTATTTCCAGTATGAATGCTTAGATGGACTTGTCTAAAGTCTTGTTCTGCACAGAGAATTGGATAATGTACAAAACAAAAATCCAGTCCTCAAATACTGTCTAACTTTTTTACAGCATTCTTCTTGTTTCATCGTTTGCATCCCTTGGCTTGCATTTGTCATTTGTTTTGCTGCTTCTATTTCCCCAAAGGTACCTCATCTCAAAGGAATGAAATGTTTTGAGCCAATGCCTGGAGGCCCTGTGTTAATTTGTTTTATGGCCCTTTTCTCCAAGCTCATCCCTCCTATTTTCTGCAAACAGAAATTCCTTTTTCATCTAGAGTAGCTGTTTGAATCAGCAAGTTGAAAACATCACCATCAATCAAGTTCATGTTCAGTCTAATTTTCAAGCGTCCAAGTGATTTAGAAACCTGAGTTCTATTTGTAGAAGTGATCAAAGCCCATATGCCAGATTTGAAGGCATTTCAGAGTTTACATCCATTGATTTGACGGAGAGTTCAGTTCCTAAACACATGCCATCATGATTTCGTGCCTTAGGGCTGACATCCTGTAAGGTATGTAGCTTTCCAGCATCTACTGAAATCACGGATGCTATGAAAAAAGAATCTAGGAGTTCCAAGGTGAATTTTTCAACATTATGGACTATATTCGGTAACTGACACTTTTTTTTTTTAAGGTCCCAGGATCTACAGTTAAAATACATAAATGTTAGTGCAGACAGAAATTTCACATCTCTTTCTCTGCCTTCAGTCTCTTCCACCTGCTCCCCCCCCTCCAACTTTCCTTGCTTAGGAAGGATTCAGATCTTGGGGTACATGGGGAAATACTGTCCCCTAAGCTCTTATTTCAGACACTAACTTGAATGGGCTTGTCTTTTCTGCCTGAAGCATGTGGAGTCCAACAATCTAAGTCAACCTCTGGCCTCAAATACTTAAAAAAAGCCGCAGTATAAAATTATTACATTTGCCTAGGAGCTCTTTACAAAACAACATTATGCGACTTGTTGACAATAATTTCTGGGCTGCGTGAGCATCCTGCAATAGTTGCACTTATCTCCAGTCGCTGCCTGGTTTGGGCTCAGCATGCAGCTCCTCTCAGGGAGTGCTGTTTAATTGCTTCTCAGTGTCACCCAAGGTTTGGAAAAGATAGTCTCAGGGCATGATAGGCAGGCTTTTTGTAAGTGGCTCAGGCAGCTGGGCACCCAACCTCAATTAAAACAACCTTCTTAATGCTAGGCCAATGTCCCCTAATACAGGCAAAGTAGGCAACTGCCTGCCATGGGCTGTGAGGGGTGGTGGAGGGGCCATGGCCCTACTTGCCTACTCCAATTCTGCCAAAGCCCTGGCGAGTTAGACTGGCAGCAACTGCTCCAGAGGTGTCAGGGCATCAAAAACTGACAGGGGGTGTAGGAGGAGGCCAAGCCTTCCTAAAAGTGGAAACTTCCCATAAACTCCCATTGTCTGGGAGCATCCAGAGCAGCAAGCCCATTCTCCAGTTCAGGTGTTTCCCCTTCGCTCTGAAGAAGAGCTCTTCTCGTTTCTTTTTGCCTACCCTTCTGAGAAAACTTGAGTTAGCTCAGCCATGGGACAGCCGACAGTCCCAGCCTACCTTTGTTTTCAACAAACATCTAGCTGCTTTGCTGCTTCTCCAGAGTAAAAGAAACAGCATCACCTATAGGCAGACACCAGCTGAATAGACTTAGGGCCACAATAAGAAACGTACCAGCCTTTACCAAAACTGCTGACCTGGGTGTTTTGGCTACAGTTATATCGAGTTTGAATATTTGATCCATTAAAAAAAAGGATAGTGAATTCAGCCACAGTGAGGCATAATCAGTCATGCTCTAAATGATTAATAGAATAAAACACTCTCCTGGAGCGCCGAACTGTAGATTAGCTCATCTGTCACTTCCAAGTTTTATTTTGTTCTTATCAATAAACTACAGCTTAGAAGAAGAAGGTTTTGAACCGATCAGAACTCTTCTATCTGATATAAATCACAGGTTTTTAACCCTTTCAGCAGCATGAAAATAAAATGGAGCATAAGTTAATTTTCACTTTTCTTAAGGAATTAAGTGGTATAAGATACTACATCATTGGGACAACAGATTAAAAACTGGATTTCTTTAAAGGCAACATACACAAGCTTTTTCACTGGATATGCAATTTTAAGTGTTAGATGAATAGGAAAAGTGAGAATACTTTTTTCCAAAAAAATATACCGATAAACCGAGTTATTGGGCCAGTTTCCCCACTTCATGAAAATCATCAGCAATGGGTTAAAAAGAAAAAAAGCAGAATAAGTTATGTTTTATTGGTCCTACTTCCTCCCTTTGTTTCTTTTAAGAAGACAGGGAATCAGGTGAAGTAGTGAAAGAGAAATCTACATATTTCATGATGTTTTAATAATCTTGCAGCATGACTGTTAAGGAAAGGATTGCTTTACAAATAAAACATAATAATCCCAGTGCATTGCAAAGAGAACAGCTAGAAAAAGATACAGTTCCCTTGGTGACCCCATTTACAGCTTCTATTGCAATGGGAATTCTGCATGCTACACAATGTCAAACTGTGTTTGGGTTACTTCACAGCAACATGCTGTAAGCAGCAAAAGAAGTGTGGGGTGGTAAGTAGCAAGATGGCTCAGTGATAGCTCTTGGCAAATTCATTCATCAGCAGGATTATTACTCATTTATACGTTGCCATCAGCTAACATAGCAAAATACAGCAAGCAAAATGTGCCTAATGAGTGATAGATTCTTTGCTTAAAAAGATCGAGTCCACTGGTGCAATAAGCTATTGCAAAAGAGCAAAGCAGTGCAGGAAAATTATCAGAAAGCCATGGAATGAATGATAAAAAGGGCCTTGGGAGGTCACCTAGTCCGTTCCTCTGCCCCAGGTAGGATGAACTCTAAAAACCATGCCTAGTAGCAGACCTTTGTTGATGCCACTGACATCTTTCACTGACAGGTATTTTGCAAGATGACCAGTAAAGTCAGCGCATTTTCAGAGCAAGTGAGCTTTCCTCTGTTTTCTGAGGAATGCACAAAGGAATACTTGTAAATCATCTGCAAGGCCATTTCAGGTATCTTGGAGGCGAACTGAAAACACAACGCTCCTGGAGCTC
Source organism: Fulmarus glacialis (assembly GCF_000690835.1). Classification (NCBI taxonomy): domain Eukaryota; kingdom Metazoa; phylum Chordata; class Aves; order Procellariiformes; family Procellariidae; genus Fulmarus; species Fulmarus glacialis. The sequence continues at coordinate 63,057 of NW_009232386.1, forward strand.
TCAAGAATTGCAGAGACTGTTGAGGTGATCAAGTGGGGCAGGCTTCGGCTGCCTTCAGCACTGTCATTCCCCTCTGTCCCAGCCTGAAGTCAGATTGATGGAAGCTAGAGAAAGAAACACTGGAGTGATGTTGGAGGAAAATGTTTCAGCTTGCGTATGAGGGGGGAGAAGAACAGGAATAGGGGACATATTTGTTTTGTAAACATTTTGGGACTTTGATGGTAATGCATACCTCCAAGTTTTTTCCCTAGCATCTGTCAAGGGAGTAGCTTTTGTAAAGGGAGTTGTTTCATCATCCAGACTGAAATCTTTTGCTTTTAGTTGCAGAGGAGCTCAGAACTGGCCGTTGATGGCAAAGCTTTCCAAAAGAATACCTGCATGTTTGACCCTCTCTAGTCTAGGGCATAGGTGCAGTATCTTATGCTACTTGCATCATGCTCTCCTACCCTTGGAGAGGTGAACTGCCAGGCCTCAGCCATCTGTCCCTTTCTCACTGATTCTGAGGAATTCCAGGGAAAAGAAGAAAACCTTAAGACAAACACATGGCGTTTTATTCATGTGGCATGTGATGTTTCTGTAGGATTTTTCCTATAGCTTACTACTGGTGTGTAAGTTGGACCATGACTAATTTTGAGAAAGCTGGCTTTAAAAGTTACCTGTATTTGTCAAACACCGCGTTAAAGCTATCTAAAAGTTAATAATGCACTAGTCACGCTTTCCATTTGATAGTCGGTAATTAACAATCATCGTGGCCAAGACCGCCTCAGATTAAGCAATCAAGAGGCCATGAAGTGCTACCTAATTTCAGTCATTAAGATTTTAGCAAATTTACTCACAAGTGAGAAAAATCAGTAGTCAAAGTAGAACTGGGCATAGCAGTCAGGGCCAATACAGGGCCGTCCCCCGTTGCTAACTTACCTTGTCAAGCAGGTCACTTGCATCTTGCACTATGCAGTAGCAGTGCTGCATGTTTCCATCTCAAAAAATTTCTCTCTCCTTTATGATAGCAATGCTAATATTTCTCAGTGATGAGTCAAGCACAGGATTCCTGTACACAAAGAGTTCTGTGCAGCAAAGGGCAGGATCTCTTAACCTCTTGCTGATGTCTTTTGTAAATTTTGTGCACGGACTGGAGGAATGTTTGTAAGCACTGAAAATGCTTACAGTGCTGAAAATCATAAAATGATTTGAGCAAAACTGCCAAAATCTGATTTTGTCTAGCTGGGTGGCAAATATTTGCTTTTCCTCATACTCTTCATTCTTTTTATTGCAGTTATTTTCATTATAATGATCCTCCATTCTTTAAATGCAACTAGATGTCACTTGACTTTCAATTTTAAAATCTCTGCGTTCGATTAGCTCAACAGTTCTTGCCATTAGTAGACAGGTTTTCAAAAAGAAGATGGGAGGAGTAGCAGCACAGAGTTGTCTTGTCTAATGAACCAAGCTAAGCGAGGCCATGCCAAGGTTATCTAGGTATGGTTGTATTTGATAATGACTCATCCAGGGAGCTTCCTGGCTGGCCAACACCCTTTCCTACTAACTGCTCTGGTGGGAAGGATGACTCAGAGTGTGCTCAGTGGCATGCTTGCTGCTCTGCTGGGAACAGTGTTCCGGTGCCCTTTCTATATGGGCTATCTTGGAGGGTGCCAGGAGAGAAAAAGACATGTTCTAACTAGCTGGTTTTTTGTGAGTCAGGTACCTTTTAAATAGAGATTGCTTTGTTCAAAGTTGGAAAGTAAACCAGGAAATTCAGAGTTAAGGACAGTACTTTCTCCTGATCTGAACCACCCAAATATCTGTCAGATAACACCAAAACATGGGCATTCCCAGCAGGTTCAGTGGAAATCTACCCTCCTCATGCTATTAGCACAGTGTGGACTGTCTCACTTACATGGTCAGCTATAACTGACCATGTAAGCTATAACTTGACCAGTCAGAGCAAGGAAAGGGATGGTTTTTCCCCTCACACTTCCCTTGGATTCACGTTGTACTTGAGCAGAGTCTGTCTGGATTTGCATAGGGCAAATCTCAACTCAAAAGCTAAAATCTTGTCTCTGTATGTCTGACAGTGATACGGTGTATAATTTAAGGGTAGGAGCACTTGGCCGTTTGTCAAAAGGAGTCATTTCAGGGAAGCTGCTATTCATCTGCACCTCCACCTCCCCATCTGTAAAATGGGAAGAATGTTAATTTCCTTCATGAAGTGGTTTAAGGTCTATCAAGGATAGCGAGAGAGGCGGATGTTTCAGTACCTGATAACAGTCATCCCACCACAGTACACAAGCAACTCTTTGAAAACATTAAGTTGTAATCGTATCTTCCTGCAGGAAAAATAGCAGTTTTAAGGCAACCCTTTTTCATCTCAGCTAAACTTGAATGATGTTTTAAGAACTTAAGGGTTAGGCTCCACGGATGTCATCAAATTAATGAAGAACACAATGTGTTTTTCTAGAAAATGTTCTAGAAATATGCAGTGTCAGATAAGATTTTTTTCAGAAACTGGACTGCAATGTCTCTGAGTCTATTGGCCCCAAACTGTTGGCTTCAACAAATCAAATTAAGCATTTTTAGAAGTTACAGACGCTAAATACTGGCTTTAACTGTTTTAATCAACAAAATCTGGACACAAACCTTCTTCCTTTCAGTTAGTTGTTTATGGCTTTTCTCCCTTTTTTTTTTTCCTGTTTCATCTTTTCCAAGATTTTTCTGGGTTTGATTCCTGCCCCCACCCCACTCCCCCCCCCCATGACCAGATGCTTACGAAGTTTGCTATAAGCATAGTTCTGTGGAATTTGCTCGTACCATCTGCTTTATTAACTTGGCAAGTTAATGAAAAATCGGATTAAAACAGGCTCTGTATCTTAGCCTGGCATATAAACTGATTGGTGCTACTCTACATCCCTATTTTTTTCCTGGCTAGAGAATTTCTAGAGTTTCAGAACTGTTGCAGTACTAATAGTGATATGTTTTGGAGCCAACTGTGATCCTTGTTTATGTGCCTGCTCAAATCTAATTAAGGCAGAAGAGAAAATGCACTCAAAAGACGCACTTGTGTTCTGGGAAATATGATAATGCTTATAAGAAATGACCAAAACTATTAACCTTAAATACTCCACATTTATGAACAGATCTTTCATTATGTGCAGAAATAAAAAGTTACCCTGAATATTGAGAGTACTGGAATAGTTTATTTAATTGATACTTGCATGGGCTGAACTCTAAGCACAGAGTAAAAGCCTACAGGCTATGCAACACTAGCTTCAACCAAAGACTGATGTTTGCACATGTTCGCTCACCGGCAGTGGTTTCGGTGTAATGTGTGAAAGAAATGGCTGGAAACAAAAAAGGTCTTGAATCAAGTTCCATTGCAAGCAAGGGCAGGACTGACCATAAACGTTTGGGAGCAGTTTTGGTGAGTGGTTCACAAGAAAGAGAACATTCATGAAATTAATCCTTTCCCCTTTTTTCCCTTCAGGAAATAGTAATCTAAACATTTGTGTTTAGAGTGTTTTGCATCTCTGTGTTCCAGCTTGGTCCCTGTGAAATATCTCCAAAATCACTAGATGATGGAAAGGTTTCAAGCAGCGCTCACTATCTTAATGTTTGCTGTCTGTTGACTTTGGTTGCTCTTAGTATAAAAACTTTTCAGGATGAAAATGCCCTGTGTACTACTCTAAATACTGGTATAAGGATACTAAAGACAAGCTAAGACATCTGGTCTAGCTTCGTCTGAAAGCTTGAATGCTTGATGGGGTACTGTAGCTTCCCCCCTACACCAAATAGCAAAGCCGACCCCGTACAGCTGGATGCCTGCTGCAGCATGCTGTCAGGACAGTAAGATGCTACACTGATGACCCTCTCTTCTCAAGCAGTTCTCGTAAGAAAAGCATGCCTCTCTGCAGGCATATCCTAGGCTGGGATAAGCAGCAGCATATGGAAGGTTGTTTACACCTCAGCTGGCGAGACTCAAAACAAAATGATGTGGAGGTGGTAATTATTTGATACCTGAAAAAAAGATGCATTATAACTGACTAGTTCAGTTCTGCCATTTTATTAAACTCTGTGGCTATTGTCCAGAATGTCCTGTTTCAATATGCTGGCATCACTTGGGGTTATGTTGCTGCCTTCTTTTTCCTAGAGAGGTTTTTTGGTGGTTTTGGTTTTGGTTTTGGTTTTTTGGGGTTTTTTTGTTGTTGTTGTTGTTTGGTTTTTTTTGTTTTACACAAGAGTGCTGATGATTTAAGTAACACTTTATTTAACTCTTTTATTAGCAAAAGCTGCTGTGATGTATGTTTGTGTGGTGGAGGCTGTGAATTTAATGGTCTCCCCATCTGTTTGTTTTAAAAGGAAAAAAAAAAAGATAAAACTCCATCTCACAGCTGATGTAAGGCTCAGCCCTTCTCCCCTCCTCCTCTCCCTCCCCAGTAATCACATTATTCACTGGGATGGAAAAAAGAGTTGGTGTTAATTTCCTCCATTCCCACACCTTGCAACCCAGCGCAAGTTACTGCCATTTCTTGTCCTTCAGAGACCAATTATTGTACGTGAAGTCAGACACAGAACAGCGTTGCTAGGAGTGGGAAATGGGGACTGGGGCTTTGTGCAACTTTTCGAGTCTGGCAAGATGCAAAAATCTGGATTGACCCTTTGTAAGCCTTGCAGAATGGAAACCTTGGGGCAATTTGGAAATGGCATGTATGATAGCTGCTAGGAAACTGCCTGAGTCAAGTCTCATGTATATGATGTCCTATAGATGTAAACCTAGGAGTGTGAGGGGTGATGTCTGGATGGGGCCCTGAGATGGCACAGCTTGTGCTATGCCCTCCAGGTTCTGTTACGGTTTTGAAGAGGGATGAAGGATTTGTGCAGCACTAAGGTCCTCCATACTTTATTCTTGTGGATCTTTAAGTCCTGTGGTATTCTTTCACATCCATAATAGGCTCTTAGCCCCATGACTTACATGGCAGGTGCCTGTCTGTTTGGGTCCGAGCATGCTGGCTGGCGGCCCAGCATGAGGCGGGTACCTTCCCTGACAGCCTGGGGTGCACACTCCTCCTGCAGATACACAAGAGTCCACTGGAAAACCAGCCTGGGTCTTGGAGAAGCAACAGAGCAGTCTCTTCTATGGTAAGATAACTCCAGTGTGCAAAGAGGATTCAGTGAAACTCCCGATGAGGTTAGGACCAAAAAAGTTTTTATCTTAATTGTATGCAAGTGAGTTTCTGCTAAGTACTTGACAGCACGTGAGAAGACATTTCTCAGGTTTTTCTGTCAGCAGCTCTCTTCCACTTTCAAACTGGATTAATGCTGCTTGTACTTGTAGTTCAAATTTTACAGGAGGAAAATGCTGATATTGGAGGAACCTGCCCTTTCCACTCCTTGCACCAGCAAAGATGGTCCATGCCATCCAGTGGTAGTGCTCTGCAGCTCTGTTGAAGGTCCTGATCACATAATAGAGCAAAATAGTTCTTAGTGAAATAGTTTTGTTTTGTCCCAAGACTGAAATATGTCAGAATCCAGGCAGTCATTGGAGTTAGTTATAGGAAATAAAAGATAGGCTTAAATAAATGCATTGACCTCAGTGTATTTAGGCTTCTGTCGGCACCAGGAGATGTGCGTATGCAGTGATGGAGTGACTTGTAATCTTCCTTTCATGCCTCTGCCCCTCCTGTTTCCTCTGACTTAGAAGGAAAAAATGAGCTATGCATGGTTTTAAAAAAATGTCTAAAAAAGCAAAAGTGGCTACCACAGAGAAAGAGATACAGGATGTTACTGTATCTTTCTTGCTTCTTCATCTGTCCATTTTTGTCTGTCTTCTCTCTTAGCTTAGTGTGGGCACCGCTTCCACTGTCTGTAAAAACATTTTGGATTTTGCTCTCGTGTGTCTGTATCGCAACTTCTTTCTTGAGAAAAGGCCCCTTTTTCAGCTTTGTTCATGTAATTACAGTGCAGCACAGGATAGACTGGGAGAGAAGGACCATAATTAGGATTTTTTAAAAAAACATTTCCTGTGCTGACTGCTGATCTCCTACCAGTCCTGCCACTGCTTTCTCTGGAATAATACCTGCCTCCTTTCTGTACTTAATGCCACTGATGAGGCCAGCTGTCAGGAAAGCACAGTTTGCCTCCTTTTTTGCTTTGTAAAAAGCTTTTTTTTCTTCTTTTTTTTCCTGCTCCTTTCCCTGATGGTGTTGTCAAATGAAGCTCACTGTAAAATGACAGTGCTCTCTGCTGCTGTAGCATTTTTCATCTCAAGCCTTAATGTTCTGTGCAAACATTCCGTATGAAGTACCTACGTTTTTATTTTTATTCATTTTCTGGATGGGCAGACTCATGTTTCTTAGGTTTAAATTAGGGCTACTGATAACTTTCTCGAGGTTTTTTTCTTCAGCTACATCTTTGGAAACTTTAGATACAGCTCTCTCTCTGAAGAGCTACTACTTGGGGGTAAGGGGTGTTAGGAAATGTGGTATTTAGACCCCTTGGAGAGTCCCAATGCTAACAAATTGTGGCAACAGTATCTACATGAAGATACTCCTTCCAGAAGAGATTTTCCATGTTGGCAGACAAATGATCATTCTAGTTTTTGCAGCAATTCCCAAGACAGTACAGTAGGCTTCCAGTGGAGTCTAGAACCAAGCCCAGTAAGTAGGTCTAAACAATTCCCTTTTCCAAATAGCTATGTTCCAGGTTTCTAGAATGACAAATCCATGTCATGACAAGAAGAATAGTGAGGTTTTCCTCAAGTGTAATGTTTTTGGGACAAGCTGACATGTGGGATTTATAAAACTGGTGTACCATTTCCCATACAATGATAAATTGTTTTAATGGGAAAGAAAAATTAGCATTGGTCTTCTGTTGGTGAGCTGAAAAGTGTAACTTTCTCTTTTGCTAACCACATCTCTAATACTGAATGTGTGATTTATAAAATGTTAATTAAATTTTAATTAAAAATATTTTAAAAATACATTTTGATATAAGTTTTTTTTTTTCTCTACTGCTTATTTTAAGCAGACCTCCAGCTTGCTGGGGCTTCATATTAGATTCTTACTGCTCTGCTTAATCTAACAAAAATAATCCTTTCTATTTAATTCTACTTTATACACACTTTGGCTCTAGCAGTACGTAGACCGAAAGGTCAAATAGCCACTATTTCTCTGTGATTCCTTGTACAAAGTGTTTGGTTTTTTCAGTCCAGATTTTTTTTCCAGGAAGATATTAATCAGGATACTGGCGTTGCCCGTTGCTTTCCAGGAAGACCAAAAAGATTCTTGCACTCCATCAGGACAGGTAGCCTAAGCTAACAAGAGAAGAGCTGTCTGGGGAGTGGCTGGGAACTCGGCATGCTCTCTGCTCTGTTTGCCTCCCCTCAACCGGGCTGCCGCATGACTTGCCTGTCCAGGCAGGTCCTGAAGCACGCTGGGCTGCCTGATAGCGTATGAAACCGCCAGGTGCACTCCGACCAGTGCTATCCTGGTATCCTGGGTGCTTTTTTGGCTCTACCAATTACTGTCTTGTCTGGACAGTAAATATGGTCTTTGGTGTAGCTTCCTGCATTTCTCAAAAGTCTGCAAAGACACGGCTGCAATCTCATCTTTGCTGATACTTTCCCTAGGTCTGATCAAATCAAGTTCTAAGTGATTCAAATAACCAGAGAAACGATGGGATGCCAGATCTCAGTGGGAAAAGAGCCCAGCCTGCAGTTAGGTAGAAGAGCATATTCCCCACCTTGGAGCAGGAAGGAAAACCATCTCTTCTGAAGTATAAAATTTGTTTAAACAAAGAGCTTTTTTTCCTAACCAATTTTACCATTAAACACTTAAGTAAGACCCTGTAGAAGGGTCACTGGGCATCACTGTCCTATTGCTGAGTCTGTGGTGATGATTTGTGGTATTTTTCCTTTACAGAGTCCTAGGATCTGCTCAGCTGAGTTTGTTTGTTGTGTTTTTATTGTTGTATTATTTGGCATTCAAATACATTTGAATTATCACATGCAAAGTTGATCTCTGGTTTTGAAATGTCATTCTCCTTACTGGCTTGTTGGCTGTAAGATCTACTGGGTGCAGAAGATCTACTGGAACTGCAGTGTTGCTACTGAAGTTGTACCACAAACTCTCGTTTCGTAGGCATCATCCACACTTTATCTGAGGAGGATGCAGGAGTATAAATGTCTGTAGCACAAAGACTGCTATTAACGTTGTCAGCTTTTGAAATATTGTTTTAATCCAATATGGTTTTGTAAGGACCTAGGAAACTGGTCATATTGTTGGCATCCTTGGTTTTCCCTGTGTAGCACGTTTATAGCTGTGGTTTTGGTCTTCTTTCTAGTCCTGGTTTTTTTTTTTTCTTTACCACCTCTCTGGAGATGAGACTTGATACTTCTCGGCCTGGTGATGCACTCATCATCTTAAACTGTGTGAAGCAGATATAAAAGGCACCATGTCAGGTAGTGGTTTTGTCCCATTGTATAGCTGCCTTGCTAATACTACTCACAGTCTGCAGTCAGGTCTCTGTCAAAGCTAAGTTATCAAGATAATTGACCGCCCAGTCAGAATTTTGGGGAGTTTTTCCACATCTGACAGTGGGCATTTGATCAGGTTTGCTATTGGATTATTAGTTTGGATTATGTATTTTATTCTTTCTAATACTGCTTTACATGGGTCTGAGTCTGATCAGCTTACTGGGCATTAGGGTAAATTGCTTGAGTTGGGTGGATTTACTTCAGTTCTGCATGACAAATCAGAATGTATTTTAAAATTTAGCTGGGATAGGTAGAGATAATTGGTAGCTCTTCAACCTCTCCCCTTAAAATTTCTCCTTGCTGCCATCTCAGCCCTCCAAGACCTAACAAAATACCATGTCCATGTCACCTTTCAGCCCCTTCTTCTCACAGGTATGTGATTCTATTCTGCTTGCCCTCTGTGTTTGTGAAATACTTTGAGCTTGTCTAGGGAAACCAATGTATTTGTATCATAAATGGGATGGCAGGAAGGAAACTCCATCACATCCACGTTCCTTTTGTATTTGTTCACATAATCTTATAGTTACTCAGGCCCTGGCACCAGGCTTTGAAACAGCTCACATCTGCTGCTGAAAACAAGGTAAGTGCTTGCAGGCACCGAAATGTGCTTGGCTACTTGAGATCTGTCATGTCCCTACCTGCCTAGGGGGATGCATCTAGCAAGCAGTGACTGTTCTGCAGTATTCCAAAATTAGTTGGACTTACCCAGGCCTACTCTATCTATTGAAAGAGATGCAGTTGCCAACAATATGGGTAGTAGCAGGTAAACAGGTGTGCGTATCAGAGATTAGGAAAGCTGGTTTAAATTTAATAGCTGGACAGTTGGTTGGAGTTGAAACAATCCCAATGGAAATAATCTCCTACATGAAAACCAGGTCTACAAAGGGAAATGTTTATGTAGCTAACAGTGGCCCTGATACAGTACAGCTATGCCCAGAATTTTTGTCAGAGAGGTGATTTTTCTGGGGAGGTGGTACGTCTGTGCTGCAGTCGTGGCTGGGGACAGCATTCCTGAGGGGTGCTGGTGGGAGGTATCTGCCTATGAAAATAGCAAAGCTGAGACACTGCAAAATTTTTATTCCCTGAAGCTACTGAGAACCCCACACACTTTACATTTCACAAGATCAAGGCTGTTAATCCCCGGATGTCCGCACATATCATTCCAAGGGTCAGCCTCCTCTACCTTGCTGCTCACCTACAGAGATCTGATATGTTGCTTTTTTATCACTCCCCCCTGCTCCCCCTCCCCCCCAAAAAAAAAAAAAAAAAAAAGCAGAGCTCGAAGCTTTGCTAGCTCCGGTTGGGGTATGCCATTCGCTGGCATGAGGTAAAGCTGGTATCTTCTTGTTCTTTGCATATATTTCATACTACATGAGATGGTAATGTGACTTTCTTTGTATAGGCCTGGCATCTCCTTTGCAGTTGCACGCTTACCATCACCCACATCCTTGCCACTTGTGATTTGAATGAGTAATTCCTGACATTTGTTTTCAAGCAGGTGGCTCTGACACACCCTGACTCTTACATTCAAATACAGGAGGAACATACATACAGGAAGGCACACGGACATCACCTCATTTCATGGAGCGGAACAGGAACATCACTCCATCAGGTAAATGTACAAATGACACTGCATGAATGTGTCTCATGTTGCAGTCGACCGAAGGGATACATGCAATTGAAAAGGTGGGTTGCTATGGAAAGAACAGGTCTTCCCCAATCTTTGTTTTTACATTAAAGACAGGTTTAGATCAAAACTCACATCAGCCTCTTGACAAACTTTATGAAGTTTTGTCACCTGCCACAAAACAGCATCTGGGCTTGATGTTCCTCAATATTCATAACTTAAACCCTCTACCTATGTCACGTGAATAACAAAGGTATTCAGCAACTTTGGGCTGAAGTTGTGTGGGTTCTTTGGAACCATTCTGACTGAAACACTGCTGAGTCTTCTGAGCACACAAGTAGGTGACCATACACTGTGAAGGAAAGCTGAGCTATTCCATACCATGGAACAGTCTCATGACCGTGAGATGCTCTCAAGTCTAACAGATATGCATTTCTCAGAGCAAAATGCTACCCTGGAATACCGTGACCCATGACTGACCCTTACAGAAATTGTCTCTGTGCTGCATACTCATAGAGTAATATTGTTTAGAGATTGGAAAAGCTCATTAAATAATCTAATTTTACAGATGCTGTTTGGCTCCTATGTGTGTTACTAGCAAATTGATTTTTATATACCCTTCTGTTACATGCCGTCCCATCTCTGTGATAAAGACTCTATTTCAAAGGCCAGGTTCTGTGCACTGCTCTGGGTGTTCCCTTTGTGCCTGGAAGAGATGGCTATTCCACGGCTTTTTGTCTATCCACTTGACTACTCTTTCAGTGTAGAAGATGGATGTGGATCTGGTACTTCTGTATACACTGACGACTTCTTGGGGAGCGTTGTATCTGAGCCATAAAGCAGGTGAGTACTGTGGTTTCTGGCCCAGCCCTAAGATGAGGAGAAAAAGCGTAAGGTCTACTCATTCCACTTGGTGCTAGAACAGTTCCAGCTTGGCTCAACCGAAATCATGAGGCTTAAATTAGGCCACTCATTACTCTTGCAGACCAAAGGACTTCTTCAAAGCTAACTAGGTGGAGAGTCTGTCTTCCCAACAGCGAAAGACATCAGCACATTAAGTACATACAATGAAACCCCACCTCAGCATGAAGGCACCTTTCTTCACCCGAGACTGGGTAATCAAACAATCTATGTGTGTATTCAGCCCAACCCAGAGAAATAATTTGTACAAAATAAAACAGAAGCATTGCCTGTCCAATAAGGCGAAGCAGATTTTTTAATTTCAGTTATAAAGGGTTTCTTAGCAGTCAGTGCTAAATGCAGCTGATCCTTGCTGTTCAAAGCATGAGGTTAATCAGGGTGTTAGAACTGTTTTTGCTACGCAGGAGTCTGTTGCTTTAAACAACAGTCTGTTGTATCAGACTTGGGTAAAAATATACCAGGAAACAAGATTTTTAAAGCTGCTCAGGAAGACAATCTTATGTTTGTTCAGCACCGCATGGATTTGTATGTCAGAGTTGATGGTTGCATGCATTAAGCCAGAAATGAGACCAGTTTTTTGTTTCTTTTGCCGCATCATTTTATCATTGGTAGAAATTGTAGGGTCAGAGCTTTGAATGTATCAGTGACATTGTTTAGTTCCTTTATTTTTGCAAGGACAGAAACAAGGTGTATTTCTGTCAGGTAATGCAGCTGGTTTCTGCCTCTTCTGGAACACACAACACTGGTGCTGCAGGAGTCATGAGCAAGTCAATCTGCTGTGTTAGCTGGAGCACTGAAAAACAAATGACAAGCCTTGTAGGCATTTCTGAAGTGTGTGTTTTCTGTAGTGGCGTGGCCACTGCATGTAAAATGGAGTGCATCCAAAATCTTTGTCATCCTGGCAACATAGACCAAAAGCTTTGATTTAATTCTTAAGGATCTGATCTGGAAAAAAGATGTCAGTTCTTCCTCCCAGTTTGTTTCTAAATATTTACAGGAAAGAAATATGCCATGAACTGCTTATCACTTACAATTTCAGTTGTCTGTGTTGTGGGTGTGAACCAAGATTTAACTGCACATGGGCCATTTGCTTATCCACAGGTATTTGAACTTGGGAAAAGAGCAGGCAACTTCTCAAAATCAAGCATGACAGATGTTTAAACATCTGTCTCAGTTGTTTCAACACTGTGTTCATAGTTCAGTACAGCTTTTGATGGGTGAGATATGGCCCATGGGAACATTTGTCCTACCCCAGTTTCCAAACCAATAGGCTATCAACATCAACAAAAACTAAATGGAAGCAGTAGAAAAGCTCAAGTTACTCATATATATAGATATATATATAAAAAAAAATATATATATACGTGTATATATATAAAAATACACTCACATATCAATCTCAGAATGGGCAAGTGACCTTCTCTGTATGTTTTTGTTCTTTTGTTATGATAGAGCTGAGCCTGCATGAGAAGGATGGATATATGAGGTGGGCAATTTCATATAGATAGCTTAGAAGCAGAAAAACACGTACCACATATGAAGAAAATGTGAGTAACTGTAGAAAAATAGAGGGTTATTTAAATGGACAGATTGAACAAAGGTAGGTTGGAATGTCAGTGATACACAGGGGGCTAGAATATATTCTCAGTGGAAATGAGAATGGCAGGAAATGAGAAAGGCTGAAGTCAAGCCTCTGTTTCTCCAAATGGTATCTCTTCCTATAAGAAGGCACAGGCTTTAAAAGTTTCGTGCTGCAATATCTGAGAAAACAATGCAATACAAGTATCAGAAGTCATTACCTGCCAGGATACTACATGCACGTTTAGAACTACCTTGCTCCAAACTGAGGAGAGAGAGCTTCTGTTTGTGGTCCGAGGTATCCTAGGAGAGGAAGGCCCAGCGAGGCTTTTAACTTCACAGAAAGGATAAAAAAGTGCTATAAGGAATTGAGCAACGCTATGGCTGCATACCAAAATTAAGTTTACCGGGAAGGAAGTGGCCAGTATAAGTTGTACCAAAGCTGGCTAAGTCAGTGGGCCTAAACATGTTTTCCTGAAGTCAATGGCAAAATACCTGCTCCTGCTATCCTCAATGTGAACAGGTCGGAGTGTAGTAATGTAGCCAACACCATCTGAAGTCAGTAAGCTTTCAGGTGAGTGGATTTTTTTGCCACTAATCTAAACACTGGGTCTTTTACGGTATATTCTGGCCGTTAGGGTCTTTTATGGTACATTCTGGGTCCTGCACCTGACTCTGCGTAACAAGATTCTGCTCCCTCTAGTTGGGGTATCCGTACTCTTGCTGTAATCTGGAGTTTGCATGCTTTTAGGAGTGAAAATTATGCCCATTGTTCTAGTTTTTGTGGGTGTTTATGCTGTAATTCACTGACTTGATCTGCAGCAAACCTGTTTTTAAGTGCAGATCTACTGTGGGAGATTGTTCAAAAGGTAAGGTGTGTCTCACTGATTAGCTGAGTTGAAGTCACCTGACCCTGAACAAATAGTTCCTGACCTGAATTTTATGTTAGCTTTATTTACTTAATATAGAAACGTTAAAATTGGGCTGCAGTGAACTGTGTCTTTAACCATTTCCTTTCTTGTATAATTTGTAGTTTTATAGAGGATCGGTGTTAAGCATTGAATCACGCTGTGGATTTGGTAATTTTGCTGTTGGGTCATTTTCCCTCCATGGATTCATCAGCTTCCCAGGTGCAGGATCTAGAGAAGCAGGTACATATAAAGTTGTTACAACATGTAATGGAAGTGTGACGGGAGGGGTGAGGGAAGGAAGAAACCTACTCACTGAGGTGTACCGTGGGCTGGTGACTCAGAGGCCCGCATGCCATTAGCCCTGCACAGCAAGCTGCAGTTTGGAGGCAATACACTTGCAGAACTAGAGTGCTGACTCTCCTGTTCGTGCTCACTCCTGGCACGAGATGGTGGTGAAGTCAGGGCTGTATTTGCACTGTCACGCAATGCGATTAGGGAAGATCTGCTCCATTGGTGACTGCTGTCTGAACTAGCGAGTGTGGATTAGAATTGAAACCATCTCTGTGTGGGCAGAGGTGTTGTCAGTGCTGCTTTGTTGCCCAGTGGGTTCCTGATAGCGTATTAAGCAGGTGTGAAGGGAAAGGGAATACTGTTTGCCCTAATAAAAAGATATAGCGGGGAGATTAATGTTCAGAGGTTCTTTGCTGGACTGTGACAGTTGGAAAAGCACTGCTGCTGCTAATTCTTGAAAGGCATGATAGGCAAATAGCATGTAAGCCATTCTTCTCTCTCTTATGATCTTAGCTAACTGGCTTTTGTCTCAGTCTCCCTTTCTTTACCTATTATAAGTGCTATAGTGTTTGGAAAAGTCAGTCAATCATTCCAGTAAAATGCTGTGGCATTCTCGGCTATTGCCTTTATTTAGACTGTGGTCCTGTGGGTATGTCCACAGAGCCTTTTGCAGGTTCATGAGTCTTAACCCTGCTAACCTAACAGCCCTATTGCAGCACTGGTGCAGTGTGTAACTTGACCAGATGACTTGGGCAGCCTGCGGTCTGGTACCGGCCTAACTGCACTTACCCAGCGGCTATGCTAAACTCATGTTCCAGCAGCTCTGAGCACGAGGAACTGGTTCATGTCAGCCACCAAAACATCTTAAATCTAAAACCCAGCATGAATCAGGGCTGCACGCTAACGATGGCTGCACAACTTTGAAAGACAGTGCTTCAACTGCAAGAAAGGGGTTTGTGTTTGCAGTTGTGATTAGATTAGATCTTTGGGTGGGGTCTGCCTGTAGAACTTAAAATCTGGGGGCTGGTGGCATTTGCAAATTTGTGCTGCTAAAATAAGCACAATCACATTTTGTGAAATTACATGAGCTCTGCTGGACTGATCATCTCTAGGGCTATGAAATAATGCAAGAAGATAGTATTATTGCCATGGCCTTCATTGGCCATTACATTCAGGACCCTGCCACGTTCCATGAATGGATTGACTATCAGAGCTTCGCAAAGCAGGCTCAAAACCTCACTTCATTTTAGAAATCCTCATTTTAAGAACAAAGGTCTGTGTAAGGATGAACTGTGAAGAGGGAAACAACACAAAACGAAACTGCATGCAAAAGGAAAGACATTTAACAGGGCTGCTGTATGGAGCCATTGACATGGCTACCTTCCACAGCAACTAAGTGCCTGGCTCCATTTACCTGTCTGGGACACAGGAGCAGTTGCTGGGCCTGTCTGAATGTACCAGAGATTAGCAGGGTAGGAAAACACCTGCTTCCACTTAACCGATCTGAGAGGAAACAAAGGGCAAGAAAAGCGATGGCCTGAACAACACAGGATTGGATGAAAACTAATATGTAGCTTCAGATTGGCAGTTGGCAGCCATAACCCTCAATTTAAAGCAGCTGAGAGTCCCAACTCTTTAGATCTAAAATCTTGCTGCTATGAAGATGAAAGACTTTGTTCCACACACCCCTCCCCCCCCCTTTTTTTCCCCCTTTTTCTTTTCACTCAACTGTGGCCAAATGGGGAGTAGGCAGATGGGAGTTCAGGCAAACCCAGATGCCAAGCTGCTGCGCTTTATAATAGGCAGTGAGGAGTGGCAGACAGCTCAGCCAGAAGGAAAAGGTGGAACTTTCCCATCATTGTTTAGGAGCTCAGTGACCCCCGTTAGTTTTACCTCAGAGGAAGATGAGGCTGGGGACTCTCTGATGACCACAGTATAGGCTTCAATTCAGATATGGGGTTGAAATTCTGGTGATAGGAAAGAAGGGAATGTAGTGCTTTCATTGACTTCAGTGAGGGCTGCTGCTCAGCATCTCTGCAAGCAAGGTCTCAAGGAAGGTTTTTTAAGTTGGATTCTCAAAAATTATGTGCTGAGTCCAAGACCATTTAAAAAGTGAGCAAAAAGGTTAGACAATCATCATCTGAGGCTCAATTTCTTTGCCTGAGCTGTGTTTCGTTCAGAAATTGGACTTAGCTTCATTTTAAATACACTGTCATTAGGCTCTTTTTTCCCTCTTTGCTTTGATTGGAACAGGAACAGTTCTTCTAGCTGTTAAGAGGGATACACAACACTGCAAACCAGGCCCCTTCAAGGGTGTTGTGCCTTGATTAATGGGACAGCTGACAGCCTCTCCCGGGGCTCTCTTCAATGCCATGTTGCTGTGGTTTTTGTGTGCGTGTGTAATATTTTACCTTTCGCTTGTTCACCAGCTTGTGCCCTATGGAAACATAACTTAAGTCCGGCAGATTGGATGGCTGGCCTTAAGTTAGTGTGTTTGCAAAGAGGGGGGCAAAGAGAAGGTAAGGCTTGTAAGATTATAAAACTTTCTTTCCGTGTTCAAATAAAGACGGATTAGTCTGACTTGCCTGCCCACTGCTTGTGTCATCTTCAGAGCAGTAAAGAAACAGTGAAATGTACCTGTGACCTTACACACTAACACTGGCAAAACATGTTTTAGCTGGGGACTGTTTGATTGCATGCAAGCTATCCCTCCAGGTTATTGTACCTCTCCAAATGCTGCAAAGAGCAATCTACTGCTCCCCTCCTCCTTTGCTTGCTTAACTTGTTAAGACATGGGAGGTTACTCCTGCTATGACTCCTATTCCTGACCTGACAGGTGGTGCCTTGAACTGAACTTTGCTCTCACAAACACAGTTGGGTTTCACGTATCAGCCTACCATTTAGTGGACTTGCCCATCTGCACAGAATTTAGTAATTCTGGCAAGGTGTGCTGCTGCGATTGTCTCAGGTGCTGGGTTAAGGAGCACTGTTGAGTGCAGGGGCTTGCTACACAAACAAATGAGGGCCAAGGATTCCACGCGTTTAATCTCATGCCTTTAACGCTATAGATTGTGCAATGAGTTGCTGAGTGCAGGTAAGAAGATGAAAGAGATTGAGGTGATGCAGGAAGCGATACTAATGGCTGTAGCCCTCAGATGAAAGAAATAAACACCTTTATGGATCTGCACTGATGTGACCCCTTACTGCAGAGCGGCACTGAGAGGAAAGAATTGTAATATTGGAATCAGAAGTCCAATGTGTTTTCTAGCCTGTTTTGAAGAACTGCTCAACAGGAGCTTATTGAAAAAAGATGAATGAACTGCTGTGAAGAATGGCTGTGAAATGATTTGTTGATAGAAGATGTTTATTTTCGACACAAGAAATGCTACATTTGAACTGTGTGGCACGGAGTGTTTGCATCCTTTCTTTCCATATCCAGTCTAAAGCCATGGGCATTCTCCTATAGCCATGTTCAGGGTTTTCTTTTGATCATTTGTTTCCTACCAAACTTTTGGTGTCAGTGACATCCTGTGGTGTAGTTACGTTAACTGTGTCTGGTTTTGGTCTTTTTTTTTTTTTTTTCCTTCTTCTTTCCTTTTTTTCCTCCTTTATCATCCCAGTTTTTAATACTTAGCCATTCTATGCTAGCCTGTCCCCTGATTTTTGTATTGTGAAAGTAGAATTAGCTACGCTGCTGGGTGCCAGTCACTAAGTACCCCACGACACAGTATTTAACAATACTAGTTCTTCTAAGTCCAATCTGTTGTATATTTGTATTTCTTGGGTTAAATCCTGCAGTTTTCGCCCAACTGCCATTTGGGAAAGATTCCTGTTCACGTTAGCTTATCTGCCTTTACCTGAGGAAGGATTATTAATGTAGGGATTTGGTTTGCTGTTGAGTATTGATGGCCCAGATTATAGCTGAATTGTTTTGATAACCACAAAAATGAACATTTCAGTATTAAGCGTAATAAGTCACACATTAATCGTTTCAAAGATGAAAAATACATAGTAAGTTCTTCTCTGCTCTACTTCATGGAGCTTTATAAAGTGCAGAGACAACACCTTCAGCATAAATACATCATTACAGTGTTCCATGAATGAAATCTCAAGCTTGATGTTCAAAGATCATAAAGCCCTTGAGAAGTCTCACCTCTGCAAACACCAGAAAGAGATTTGTTTACTATTGCTGTACTATAAGAGAGACTCAACTGACCAGATCATTATAAGGCACCAGTAGGTATTGTATGGCTTACTCTTCTGCTGCATTATATATATCCCATGAAATGCTGCTGCTACTTAATGTTCTTGCTCTGTAAACCATTTATTTATTTGAGTACTTCTGAGTCCGGCCAGTACATTATTATTTCTAATCTAAATAGGTGGTTGGGAGTTGGAGTGGTTGGAAAAATAGAAAAGAAAATTGTTTTTAATTTCACAATCCTATATGGCAGTATAATCCACTGGCTGTCAATAGAAGTACTGACTGAAATAGAGTAGGAAGGTATGAGAAATCAAAGTACTGGGCTGGATATTCTGGCTCTGCTACAGATTTTTCTGTGTGATCTTGAGCAAGTCACTTCAGCTCTCTTAATCTCTCCCATTCAATTCCTCAAATATAAAACAACGTACTTATTCTTTATAGAGGTTTTCAAGCTAACATCATGACTTTTGTAAAGTACACAGACACTGTGCTGTTGGGCTGAAAAATATCCAAATACTAAGTGGAGACTTTTCACAAAGACAGATCAGTGGTCATTCGCATTACCATACATGAGGTTTTCAAGTGGGAGCTTTAGAGACGTTAAAGAAATTTGTAGATAATTGATACAGACACCAGGTAAGTCTTCCTGACCTGCACCTTATAGTGTGCAAATGATGGGCTGCTGTTCTTGGCTTGAAACAAGGTACAACAGCCACATAGAAATGGGATTGATATGGTAGAAAAGTTTAGGATTACCATCAAACAAGTATGTCGTATGTAAATATGCTGTCTTTGCAATCAAATGGCTCCTCTGCATTATCCCAGGACAGGGTGCAGTTTATTGCTGATAATTATTTTTTTGTTGCTGGTAACAGAGAGGCTCATTTGCAGTCATTTAATGACTCTCTTTCTAAGGAAAGATATGATTGCCTTATTCTGTCACAATAATTCAGTTCTTTGTGTGTTGTCCCTCAAGGCCAGCTAGAACATTATAAATGAACGGAGGGTAGAAGAGTGCAGTTGTGGGGAAATGGGGTTTGGTTGGAAGAGTTCCTAGGCATCCTGAGACTGCTACTGTGTGGATTATAATTACTGTTGCTCAAACTTAGGGGGTGGCTTGAATAGGACACTGAAAAAAAGTCAGAATGGGGGTGGCGCCAGGCAGGTGCCTGTAAAACGGGCAGGATGGAGATGGTGGCCCATGGTGGGTTATGAAAGGAGGTGGTGACTTACACAGTACAGAAGGGGAAAAATGTGAATTTGTTTTGGCCAGCCTCAGGGGGATCGGAGATCCAGGTTTTGTTCAGACAGGCAGAGAGAGGTCAGGAACAGATGTAGGCCTCAGAGAGTGGTTGAATCAGAATATAATTCATGTAGCTAAGCCACGTCCTGGCCATTTACTGATGCAAGAGAAAATAGGTTGTGCGTCAACTAAGTATTGTTGATTGGTTGGATTGTCTGACTATTCATGAACTGTCTCAAAATTTTTAGTGATGGGTGCTTCAGAGAGAGAGCAGGAGGGTGATTTCTAATAGATCAAAGCAGCTGATGTCTAAACAGGTTAAAATCTCAAATAAATGCCCTAAGTGTCCAGGTGGCCTGGCCTAATACGGATGCAGGCTGTATCTATATTGCAATACAGGATGGTATTGCAGCATATGCTGACAGACTTGTGCTGGTTTTATTCATTTGGGTGTTGAATCACTGTCAAGACACACCTGAAAAGATCAACGAGACCTAATCTTTTTAAGAAATGTAGGACATTGGCACCAGGATTTTACCACCTATATTGTCGCCAATGTCACTCTAGCATCGCACCTACAAACGACAGCTTAGACATGCCTCCACAGACTTCTGTCGCATCTCCCAGTTGCAATGCATGTATCCCGATGGGGTACATTTTTAGGAGGTCGGTAGTTTTCTATAGTTTATAGGTGCTATTTATGCTAACTATGCCTGCCAAGGCATTGGACACAGAAAACCTGTATTTGGAAAGCTATTTATTAACTTTGACTTTTAAATTCTTTTGAGGGTACACAAATACAGATTCAGTTATTTCAGGCATATAAGTTTCCTCTCCAGAATACTGCGGGCTAGACTTGTCCCAGGCGAAAATTTGTGTCTTGAAGCTACAGCTCCAGCAAGTCAGAGATGAAAAGGAACAAACCAGCTTGCTCAGAAGCACAGCTGACTCTATAATCGAACTGTGAACTGTGTAATACCTTGCAGGAGAAATCGGTCTTTCGCAAGTAAAGGTTTCTAAGGTTTCTGTTGAGTTAGTTATGAGGATAAGTTGTGTCTTAGGGGAATTCTTCTGCCAGCTGGGCTAATTAACATGATAATTTGTTGTTTCATTAGCGACATCTTTCATGGGAAATATGAGTGCGTTTCCTTCATAACAAGGAGAAAACATTTTACTTGTTTTTCTTTTTTCATGACACTGATGAGAATTTTCTGAAAACTTCCTTGAAAGGGGATGGAAACGGTATGATGTAGCCAAAATAGGGACCTTTTTTTTTTCCCGGTCTTCCCGTATGTCCACATCAAAAATGGAATTTCTCCCTGACTAATCTAGGAATAAATACCGCAAAGATCTGGGCTGAAGTGTCCTGTAATCATTGTAATCTCAATCATGGTGCCCGTGAATGGACATAGGGATCCAGTTGTAGGCTTCTGCTCTTATTAGCTTGTATATTGGGAGACTTGAGTTCTGGCTGGACTTTTTATTAATTTCTAAAACTATTTTGCCTGTCAAGACTAGATGGTGATGGGATTCAAGCTTCTGCTAAGTTTTTGAAAAATACCAGCTTTTGTGAATTTACCAGCAAAATTGTATGGGTGTCCTTCAGCAAGTCCTTGCCTCTGTTTGTTTGTGCCTTAGATTGTCTCTGTATATGTTGCATCTTTTGTTTGGAAAAGCAATCACCAACCCATTCATGTCCCTGCTATTCTGTTGCAGGTTAGATGACGTAGGAGAGTTCCAGTTAAATAATCTAATCTCTGATTCAACGGGAGTCATATTCTGGTTGGCTGAACAATTAGTGGGCTTTTAAAATATCAAGGCAGCAGTATGGTAGTCATGGCAGTGGGCAGATGGAAATCGGTTTGCAACAGAAGAGTGTCTGGAGGTTGTTTTTAAAGTGAGAGAAGAACGCTCCTTCATCCTGAACTCTTGGTTGCCAGTGGACCTCTGCTCTTAAGCAAATCTTAAGGGTGTATGGCAGGAGCACGAGAGAGACCGTGGAAGAGCAGTATCGAATCTGAATCTGCGCTCGGTAAATAATTCATTCTTTGTTAAAGCCGTGGCAGAGGTGGTGAGCCCGGCAAGCCCCTCGAGAGGCCGGTCTCCCGCACAGCGTGCCTGCAGCACGCAAGTTGGTTTCGCCCTGGCCGCTCCCAAAACGCGAGGACACACCTGTTAATAGCTAGAGGCGAGGAGATTGGTTGGATGTAAAGAATGCACCTGCGCAGGGAGGGGTGAAGGACTACATGTAAGACGAGCCTTAGACACTCGCCGTCTCTTCTCAATTCCAGCTTAAACAAGCAACATCGCTCTGGGCTGCGAAGAAAACCATGCATGTTTTAATCCTTTGCTTTCCTTTTTTTTTAAAATTTGGTTTTATTTCGGTAGTCTAATACAATTTAGAAGTGCGTTGTTTTTTCAGGTACAGTTATATTTTTGTCTTCATTCGTTTCGTGTGAATTTCACTGCGAAAGCCTCTCGCTCCAAGTTCGTCTTTTCCAGGACACGGAAAGATCAGAAGATGAAAACTCTTGTGCGCGCCCTCCTGATGATCATTACGTCCTTTTTGTTACCCACTTGAAGGCCGATGATCTTGGTTTGGGAGAAGGTGGTTGTGCTTCCGGCACTGAAGTTGCTTGCGTGTGTGTGTGTTCATGGTCCTGGTAAGCCATAGTGTCCAGGTACTGTGGTAAAAAGTGATCTAACTAGCATGAAGAATGACTTCTCTAATGCCTTTCGTAACTTCTTCATCAATATTCTCCTCTCAACTTAACTTTCTATAGGGCTCTGTCCTCTTTTCTCTTCCTCCTCCTTTCCCCAGGTAGATTAAAGAGGGTTTTGTTATACGTATCGGGTTTTGTCTGCTCAGAGTTATGGGGGAGGGGAGAACAGCACATGAATTCAAACGTTCATTTTACAACTAGCCAAACCAGTCAGGGCAGGTAAAAGCAGAACCAAGAAATTGAATAGGAGGGAGCCAGTGGGGGAAAGCTAGTTTCACCGAGATGTCATGGTGAGCTTGGAAAAAAAGACGTCTTTGGAAAAGGTTTATTGTGACTAAAATAAAATGAGTATAAAATTTAAGAGAGCTCTCTCAGAAGAGAATCCTTGCGTCTCAAAGAGGATCCAGCTTCGGTACTAACAGCAGTGACGTTTCTAAATGCAAGTATGCTATCGGCTCCTTTTCAATTTCTGTGTAATGACTGCCATTTTTCAATTAGTTTTTAAATTAACGGGCATTTTAATACATTTTATTGCAATTGCAAAATGCCCGGTCCTCTAGTTTTAGTTTCTCCACTACTTTGGAGCCAAAATGGATTCCTCAGATGGGTGCTGGAAGTGAAGGAAACAGATTTGGAATTTTTCAAACACCACTTTTGTTTAAACTCAGTGGAAGTCAAGGAAAGATCTTGTTCTGCTTTAGTCATCGGTTTCCGCTCATGGCATGGAGGAGCCATTTTGGGTTCGTTTTGTTTATTCTTTTCTTACCTGAGGCTTTTTTTGTGCATGACAAAATGAGCATAATTAAGTCTTCTCTTCACTCTCGTGCTAGTTCACTCTCGTTATGGAGCTACCTGTGCCAGCTGTGACTAGCCTTTACTTGCGCTGGCTAGTTGGACACCAAAGAGCCAGAAGACAAAACAAAGTGGTTTGCTTCATTTTTTGAAGTGTGAAGTCTAGTTGTGGGTTGGATGCAATAGCTGTGCTGCTTTCTCAGACTGGAAGATCGAGGTACCTAAAAAGCCCCTTCTCGTCTTTTATAATTTGCTTGGCAGCTGGTAGGTGATACTGTTGATGTGATAATTTTGGATGAGGAGTAAAAGGTGTTTTGTAAGCAAGCAGGCTTCTTGTATAATTCTTCTGCTCAGATTCAGGAAGAGGCATTAGGCTGGCTTTGTAGACACTGAGGGAGTCAGCAGAAAATGTTTGCTCACTCGTTCCCTCCACCCCTTTAGTAAAACAGCCTTCTAGAAAGTTCTGCGAGGCACAAAGCTCGAAATAATTTCAGCTTTCGGCTGCAATAATTTCAGAGTATCTAACTTTTCAGAAATAAGGAGGCAAAGCTTGTCCCGATCTAAATGCTGTTTGATTTATTTAGTTTCAAGAAGGTCTTTAATAGTTCTTTTCTGAAAAATTTTGCCAGGAATGCATGAAATATTGCTAGTTCATTTACCCCCTCATTTTCAGTGAGGTTAGTTCTTGATTTTTTTTTTTCCCCTTCTTGTAATTGCAAGTATTTAAATTCAGCTGACTTAACTTTTATTTGAAAAAACCATGATTTAAATATTATTTTGCTTTATTCTAGACTCCTCTGTAACAGAAGATTAGTTTATGCTTGCTTCAATCTCGGAGAACAGCATTAATATTGAAAAATTGTGTGCTGTTTTATCTGTACACAAATACCAAAATACTCAAGCCAGCTACAAGGTTTTATCGGCAGGACTAAATATTTAATTTTGACTTTGCAAATTCAGGAATGGTCTCAGTCTTTTTAATTGGTTTTGATACCTTTTTTAATTTGAACTTACGCTGCAGCTTACAAATGTGGGTGTCTGAAGTTAAGTGCCTACGCAGAGCTGGAGGTGTTACGCGACAAGACTTTTGAAAGCACCTTTGCTTTGCGGGTGTCTAAATCGCTCTCACAATTCATTAATTTAACTATTGAATCATTATTATAAATTATTACTGAATGAGAATTTGGGCTGTTAAAAGACAC